>NW_015505271.1:2268758-2300104 GCF_001515645.1 Sinocyclocheilus grahami | reverse complement strand
AAAACCATGAGAGTCCACCCCACTGACTGCCTTAATTAATTTTAAATATGTTAGATATGATTGGAGGGTCGGCAGGGCCATTGACTCAGCAGGAAGTTGAGTTTCTGTGCCTGTTAATGCCCCCGCACGCTGAGAAACACAGCAGTGCACACAGACCCCCTCTGATTCTCAAACAGCTGTGTAAATGAAGCTTCCCACTGAAAATCAGCTAGTGGGACGCCAACATTACATCCCTAAAAGACTGTAGGAATGCGAGTCTCGCATGAAATGATGGTACTGCTGTGATGGGCTCTAAATGAGATGGACATTTCTGTTTCATGGCTCATTAAAAGGCATGGTTCTAGAGGACAGTAACCAGATAGGAAGATGATGACAGTACAGACTGAAGACTAACAGTGGCTGAGGACATTAGTGATAGACATCAAAAGAGACATCAAGAGTCAATAATTAAATGAGCACAAATTGCGTACCAGTCTGGAAGCGCCCTCGATGGCCACCAGTCACAGTGAATTTGTAGCCCCATTCGGTGTTACTCATATCTGATATAAACCTGTAGTAGAGGGTGTCCCCTAGAGGACAAAGAGAAAGAACAAACCTTACATTGCTCATTTATCATTGTACCCAAAGAGAAAATTGATGTACATGAGCAGATATACAAATGTGTAGAAAAATTAGCGAAGCCTTTAGATTGGCCTGGATTTCTGTATAAACTGGCCATAAAATTAGATCTGATCCGTCACAACAACAGACAAACAGCTTTTGCTTAAACCAGAGGTTTTCACACTGGAGTCTACGGACCCCTAATGGGGAGAGCCCCAAAAGGAGTGAAAAATTTGAGAGAAAAGAAAAATGTTTTACAATATGGATTTATGGCTGATGATACAACTATTTGAAAATCTGGAATATGTGGAAGCAAAAAAATCTAAATATTGAGAAAATCGCGTTTAAAGTCGATAAAGTTTTGATATATTTACAGTAGGAAATTTACTAAATATCTTCATGGTAGGATCTTCATCTACATGATCTTTACTTAATGTCTTAATGATTTTTGGCATAAAAGAAAAATCTATAATTTTGACCCATACAATGTATTTTTGGCTATTGCTACAAATATACTCCAGCGACTTAAGACTGGTTTGGTGGTCCAGGGTCACATGTGTTAATAATTTGCTTTTGCTGTAGTACAAAAAAGTAAATTAATTAATTTTGGAAGTACTGGATTTAATAACTAATCATTTTCTGCAACTGCGGACAGGACCTGGAGATTCTTCTTGCCCTTCGTTGCGACTTAGTTAAAAATTTAAAGAATTCAATGACCAATTTATGCAGAAATTCAGATAAATCTAAACTAAGCAAACGTAAGTCTGTTATGATTTATTTATAAACAAATTATAATTATAAACATTTAGACGTGCCACTTTCTCCAAATCTCACCTGGAATCTCAAAGTCGGTCCATTTCTGGTGAGAACCACTGAAAGTGTGCAGGTCCTGCAGGAAGTCACTACTGCTGGCCATAAGGAGCTCATCACATCCTTCCTCTGTGTGACAGCGAGAGTCGAACTTCACAGACAAGAAGATCGCTCCAGGGATGTGCACCTTATCCTGAGACAACGCAAACTATGACATTAAGTGGACAAGGGAAACACAACTGTGATCCAGAGAGTTGGAGTAAAAGAAAATGGAAAACTCATACCTCAAAGTTAGTGTTGTTGTCGTAGGGGTGCTTGGATTCTCGGACCTGCACGGCCATCCCCGGCTCCTCCATAAACTGACATGCTGTCAGTGACAGATTACCCAGCATGCTCTGGCTGCAGCCCCTCAGAACCTTCTGCAAGATCTGAAATCCAACACGAGACGAAGAATTATATGCATACCAACAATCTGATTTTATGTCATTTAATGGCTTATTAATTTATTTATATACTCATAAATATTTATTATACAGTACATAAAAATGCAAAAAAAAATGAAATGAAGAATGAAACACTTCTGGCCCGCAAATTTTCTCATCTGGTTTGGCATAAGCTAATTTTAGATCCTGATTACAAATCCACACACTCCTTCCCCTTCTCACCTTCTCCCACATTGCTCTCTCCTCTAGTTGCATGAGCATGTCCAGTATGTAGGCCATGTGAGAAGCTCCACTCAGCTCCAGGTCTTCCTCTCTGATGGGAGCGTCAGAGGGCCAGTCGGCCAGCAGTGTCGCCAACACGTGACGTGCGTACAGAATCGCAATGGCCTCGTTCACTTTGAAAAGGTACTGTCGCACTGCTTTGTTACTGCGAGCATCCAGCTCTTTATGCAGCAGAGCTGAGCTTTTGGTGCGCCGCTGTTTGGCATAACTCAGCTGGAGGTCACTCTCTGTGTTGGTGATGAGTTTCTGCGTGACAACATTTGTTTCTTCTGTGGCTCGATCACACCGGGTGGGTTTAGACTGAGGGTCAAAAAAAGAATTAAATGAATTAACATTAAGAATGAATGAATTTGAATGTAATTGAATGTACTTCAGATCACAAAATGGAACATGTTTAATCTTAAACTTAGTCTTACCACACAGGGCACAATGATAATATCAGTATCTACAGCCTTGGTGTTTCTTTCCTCAGAATGAGGTCTTTTAGATGGTTGCCACTTCTGTGCCAGTGTACGAATAGTCTCATCGGTTTTTATAGCGTCACCGTCAAACCTGAGATATGATATGTTTGAGATAAAGTCTGAATTAATTTGATACAATTGAGATGTGCACAAGATTCATTTACAATTCTGCTCATAAGTTTACACAGAATATGCAAGCTCTTTAGCACTTTGTAGACAATAAGAGGGATACATTCAAATTGATGATACCATCTTAAGATTTGTGGTGTCTCTTATTTTTTCTTATTATAATTTCTGATTCTGCAAGGGGTATGTACATTAATAAGAACACATTCTAAACCTTGTCTATGTAAATGAAATAATAATTCAAAGTGTAACTCACCTCTTCTGCACCTCAAGGAAGAAAGAATCTGTCCTCTTCATCTGGAGCTCATACATTGCTCTCAAGATGTGCAGTGGTGCATTAAGAGCATCATGGGTAATCTAAGAGCAAGACAAATATCGGAGCTCTAATAACTGTTCCTCTACATACTCGTCCCTACATTCCAGTAGTATGAATTATCTGCCCCTTCTACAGTTCCTAACTGGTGAGGAGAAATTACAGCACTCAATAAATCTGACCATTCTAAATTAAACTGCTGGAAGAGATTTGAGAAGAACAGGAGGTGGCAATGCAGAGAACTGAAAACGGCCCACAATTGACAGAAAGTTAGTGTCTGAAGCCTGACCTGGAAGCAGATCTTTGTCTCTTCATCCAGTCCTTCGAGTGGATCCGGTCTGTTTGGATCAGTATCATCAGCACAGCAGCTGGAGTGATCAGAGTCATGCTCTTTCTCTCTTTCCTTCTCTCCATCTGTCTCTGTGTCTGCATCCTCTGCCATGGAGTGGATCTCTCGCTTGGAGGAATAAAGCATGATCGAGAGGATCTCTAGGTCTCGCAAAAGCCACATCTTGCTGAAGCCTGTGCCCTTGCTGCACTTACGGACCAAGAGCTGCATCAGGCCAGAGCCTTGGATGGCCTCCTGGGCTTGATCCACCCCATGCTTCTACAAGAAATAGAGACAAATCAATACACTCATGACTTCAAGTTGAGTATTTATATAATGGCCCCAAAACATCTTGGAAACTAAAGTCATAATTGAAGATATAAAAATGTCATTGCATTAGATAATATCAAAACATGCCACAAAAAGAGAGTAGCCCCTGATTGCAGAACACAAGATTCAGGGGGCGTGGTTGGATCCACATCTAGGGGGTGGAGATTGGTAGGTTTAGGGGTGGAGATGGGTGGGTTTAGGGATCGGGGGTGGAGATCAGAGCATGTGAGCGGAGCGGAGTGGTAATATTTCCTTAAGAGCACAGAGCGCCTTTCTGAAGATTCCGCTCCGCTCGCTCATAACGCTCAGCGCCGCTCGCTCAACCCAGAAGTGGGTTTTGGGATCAGGGGGGGGGAGATTGGTAGGTTTAGGGATGGAGATGGGTGGGTTTAGGGATCAGGGGGGTGGAGATTGGTAGGTTTAGGGATGGAGATGGGTGGGTTTAGGGATCAGGGGGGTGGAGATTGGTAGGTTTAGGGATGGAGATGGGTGGGTTTAGGGATCAGGGGGGTGGAGATTGGTAGGTTTAGGGATGGAGATGGGTGGGTTTAGGGATCAGGGGGGTGGAGATTGGTAGGTTTAGGGATGGAGATGGGTGGGTTTAGGGATCAGGGGGGTGGAGATTGGTAGGTTTAGGGATGGAGATGGGTGGGTTTAGGGATCAGGGGGGTGGAGATTGGTAGGTTTAGGGGTGGGTTTAGGGATCGGGGGGTGGAGATTGGTAGGTTTAGGGGTGGAGATGGGTGGGTTTAGGGATCGGGGGGTGGAGATTGGTAGGTTTAGGGATGGAGATGGGTGGGTTTAGGGAGCAGGGGGGGGGAGATGGGTAAGTTTAGGTATATGTAAGGTGGGTGGAGCTGGATCTGGATCTAACCACGCCCCCTGGATCTTGTGTTCTGCAGTGAGGACCATCTCCAAAGAGAAGTAAAATACAAACAAAAGACATATGTACACACACAAATATGCACCATTAAAATCATTATAAATTACAATGTATATAAATTTGTATTCATTCATCATAATAATTATTATTAATTACTCCAGGATGTCAAATAATCCTTCATAAATCACTCTAATATGTTGATTTGGTGCTCAAGAACCATCTTATTATTAGCAATGTTGAAAACAGCTGCATAATATTTTTGTGGAAACCGTGATGCATTTTTTTTCTTTCAGGATTCTTTGATGAGCAGAAAAGTTGTCAATTTAATGTGAACTTCCTGAATAAAATGATTAATTCCTTAAAATATATATATACAGTATATTATATGCATAAATACATATACACACACTTAGATGTTTTATAAGTATTTTTATACAATTATACAAAACAATGAATTTACACTTTTTGTGGTCACTGTGCTTGTTTCTGTGGCTTGAAACTTGGAACCTTTTTTGCTATACCAGGACAGGTGTGTGTTGAATACCTTGAGAGTGTTGTAGAGTCCTTTAAGAGCAAGAGAGAGCACCCAGGTGGCCTCCACAGCATCTTGGGCACTGCTCTCCACCCCAACCTGCAGCAGGTGACTCACAACGGAGGTGAAGTTCTTCAGGTAGCGGCTCAGGTGAGCGGAGGTCGGAGACACAGCTCGTCCCTCATGAGACTCCGCATCATTCCTGCTGCTGCTCTCATGTGCCTGGACTAACTGGTAGTCTTTCACTGAAAGGAAAAGTAGACTTTAGAAAGTAGAGATGCATTAATGCACTTTTTTGTTTTACTATTGGAGTGTCCATGGGTGTTTCCTCTGAACAGCCATTAACTGAGGCTATGAAGTCCAAATTGAATGTTTACATAACATCCTGTTTACTGAAATGTCTTCATCAGTTTAATTTCTGATGGTAGTAGAGAAATGCTACCCATTATAACCCTCAATCCTACATATTTCTGATGGTTGTTTAAAAGCCAGTTTGATCACAATAAATACTTTTTTTTAGCATATGATTGATTTACAACTGCGAAATAAGCATAGTGATCATCAAATATTTGCTCTGTTATCTTTAAAGCTTTAGAAGCCGGTAGGTTTACTCAAGAGGTACCTTCACACAAAAACAGTCTGTTAAACCTGGGCAACAAGGGAGTAAAGCTGACGCACCCTTTGCAAATGAAGGTGGGTTTAAATGTCAATGACAGTCTGTGACTTTAGACTGTGCTGAAAGGCTCATGTAGCTCTGAACTGCCAGCAGTGGTATTTTTACAGCGGAGAAGACTTGAAAGATGAGTGTGAGCAGTGTGAAGAACCTGTTGACAGCTCTTCCCTCACCTGTTCTCCTCTTACGAGTCTTGACATCCACCACAGCAGCTCTGTTCTTCTCTGTGAAGTGTTTGAGCAGAATCATGTTGTGTCGCTCATTGGCGTTGTCGATGAAGACAGCCTGAGTCCCCATACATAGCACCTAATATAAACAGACACATTTATCATTAAACAGCTCTTTCAAAATGTCCTAAGGGCTTTTGCATCTTCAAATGAGTGTACAGATGGCACGTCATAACTTCATACAGGCCTATATTATGTGTGCTAGCATGCACATGTGACATCTTGGTTCATACCTCAGGGAATCCCACGAGCACCAGCAAAGTGAAGAGGTTGGTCCTCTTGAGTTGCTGTGGTAACTGCTGGATGCAGTGATCAGTGAAATTTGCCACAACAGCACACCATTGAGAAGAAACATTCAGATTTCGCAAGATGTCCGCCACAGAGCACGCCCAATCCAGACCGATACGACTGTTGTAATGCAAACACAGGTGATGGACACAGACTCATTGTTTTGTGACAAAAACTGAAAATGTGTTAATTAAAAATACTAAAACTTCCAACAAAGCTAAAGGTGTGAAGGTAAAGTTCAGCTAAACGTTTGACTGTCCCTCCCACATTAAAATATATTCAAATTCAAATGAATTGTACATATACACTACTGTACAAAAATGTAAGGTTGGTATGATTTTTCAATATTTATTCTTATATGATGATTTGGTGTTCCAGAAACAACTATCTATGTTGAAAACAGTTGCGCTGCTTAAATTTCTTTGTGGAAGCCACGATAAATTTGTAACATTATAAATGTTTTTAATGTCACTTTTGAAAAATGTTAATGCATGCTTGTCAAATAAAAGCATTCATTTCTTTTTTTAATTATATGGAGAGAGAGATGTATACCAAACTTTTGAACGGTAGTGTTTATGACTTTGTACATCAACAATGATTATTTAAGTGGCCTCTAATACACATTATATTTAACCATATGTTACACATTCAATCACAGTACCTGTCCAAACACACTGCTCCCAGACTGAAGAGCAATTGAGTGGTCTTCCAGCCAGGAACATCAAGTGCTGCTCCATCTCTGAGGGTAAGCAACTCAAATTTGTCTGTCAGTGCCTCTGCCACAGCTGCATCAGCCTCTGCAGGAGAGATTCTTAACAGAAGCTGTCCCAGAAGGCCTAGTGTCAGGTGGTATGTTTCATTCAGACAGCCGGCGTTCGAGATGACCACTCTAAACAGCAGTGGCAGGATGGGACTCAGGCTGGACAAAGATAGCGAGCTGCCCTATAGAAGATGAAATGTGTACATGTGCATATTCTGTGTTTCTTGGATGTGAATGTGAGACAAAAAATAGGTATTTGAAATGGCTTCATTTCAGGTTACAAATGAAACATTTTCCAAGTAATTTCTGAAACCAAAAGCCTATAATGACAAATTAAACTGGAATCTTTGTTGTTACCTGTTTGGTTGCAGGCAACATGGCTGCCAACAATCCCAGAATTCTCTCTCTGGAGCATTCGGCAAACACATGTTCTTGTAACGGCCCCCGGGCTGTCTTTTCCTCCTGGTCTTTATAAGCGTCCATGTTCTCTGAGGTAGGAGATGTGACAGTGTCTCCACTTGACACTGAAACTAAAAAAAAAAAAAAAAGAAGGAAATTAGGAGATAAAATTTCTAAATATACATGCATATTGCTTGGAGAGGATGAGGACTTAAAAAAAAAATTAAAAAAAATAAACAGTATGTTTGAGCATTTAAGGCCAAACACAGATTTTTTAATATTTTATAGATTTTCAATTATCCAGTGTAAAGGTAAAATTCAGATTAAGTAAATAATTTCCCTCTCATTATGTCAAAAGCCTTGTCAGTGGTCAGTTGGCAGGAAAAAAACAGATTTAAACACATAAATTTACACAGAAACCAAACTTTGACTAAACAATATTCTATAATACACTCAGAGACTACACCCCCCCCCCAAAGCCTCACCTCTGACTCCAAGGGACAGAGTGTCTTCACTAGACACAGAGGGTGTCTGGCTTGCACTGGACGTATCCTGAGAGACGAGCTTCCTCCTCCTCCTCTCATCCCCTTCTGTATCCAGCCCCTGCTTTTGTGGTTTCTTGTGAAGAGGAATAAAAACAAGAAGCTTATGAGGACTTATGAGGAAAAGTTCAACAGTATGTTTGAACATTTAAGGTCAATCACACTGTTGTTAGCAATATCCTGGGGATTTTATTCACAGACTTGAAAAATAAAAAGACCATAAGCTTCAGTAACGTAGTATGTGTAGTAACTGACTTTGTCTCTAGGTAACGGTGGGGAGCAGATAGCTGTAGTGCTGCTGGGAAGTGAGGAGGTGTCTGTGCTGCTGATGTCCTGAAAAGAGCCAGCCGTCGCAGGACACAGTTCACTCACTGTGGCCGATTCATTTGAAGAAAGCAGGGACAGCAGGGCAGAGGCTCGCAAACCTACAGGAAACATCAGCAACCCTGACTATACAGCCACATCAACCAAGACTTCCATTTCTAATTAACACACACAACTTCATTCTTAATAGATCATGAACATTCAGATATATCGATTACCTTTCCCAGTCTGTCCCTTCAGCAGACACTCATTGATGATGTCAGAGCAGTGGGTCTGCAGAGCCCTGGCGTAACCGAGGGTGACATCATCCAGAGGATCTCCATCCTGCGCTCTCTCGCTGACCAGCTCGGATGTAAACAGGGCGAGTGCGGCAAAAAGAAGCCAGGAGTAGTTATGTATGTAGGGCTGAATGAGTCTGTGGCGGTCACTGATGCGGATGGTGACCATAGGGTACACTGTGATACGGTGGGTGGGCAGATGGCTGGAGAGAGAAGGGTGAAAAAAAACAATAATGATAATAATAATGAAAAAATATAATAATAAAAAATTAAAATATAATAATATGTTTCCCATTGAACCTTAAGTCACTCCAAATAAAAGTATATATATATATAAAAAATAAAACGCCAACAAAAGAAAAAAAAAAAGATATGAAAAATTATGAATTTCATAATAAATATATTGAAAAAACTAAATAAAATTAAAATGCAAAATAGAGGTATGCAAGTAGGTAGGAAAAGAGGATTTGCATCTCTAAATAACCAGATGTGAAATTTATTCATTCATTCATTCGAGGTATCCAATTCTTTTTGCCATCAATAGATTAAAGTTTTGTATCTGACTTGATGTGTATAGTTTTGGTTTGAATTTTTTTTGGTATTTTCAAGTTCATTGTTTAGTTGCCTTTAGTGGTCTTCTCACTTATGTGGGATGTGTATTACCTGTCTGGGTATTTTTTGGCATTGTAACAACCAAAGCAGAGATCGAAGTCCTCACAGACATTACAGTTAATCCTGCTGCCCACGATAAGGCCCTGGCAGTGGTCACAAGCATACTCCATGTTTACCATCTCATGGTCATCCTCATGGCCTTCTGGTTTAGCACCACCTGAACAAGGAGAACAGAGTTCTTCAATATTCGCACTTCAACTGATCAAGTGTGCGAGAAATATACTGCTGCAATAAATGATTTGTGTAGTCACTAACTTAATGTGAATGCAATAAATAAATGGAAAGTTTCATGAACACTTCACTATAGTGTAAGCCATTGCTGACTGTGATGGTGTGACTCACTGAGGAAGCAGGTCTTGCACAGGTCCATGTCTGTGCACTGCAGGCACCGGTAGCGATGCCATGGTGCGATCCGCTCGCAGCCGTCACATGAAATCTCCACATTCAGCAGGTCGCAGTAGCGTGCAATGAACATGTGCATCTGCAAAAGTCAGTGAAAGAGCACCAAGAATGCACAATATATGTTTAGTTTCATATGAGGTTCTTTGTAAATAACATTATTTTAGGGCAGTTTGCAACTTAACTTGTGTCTAAATATGTAAAATCTGTCTGTGCATTTGCAGAGAGCAAAAGACATTTCACAGTTATATTAGACTGACTAAAAAAAGACTAGGCAAACACCTCCATTTCATATTCTAAAACTAAACTCAATCCAAATATTTGTTCTGCTTAAATAAAGGGACTGTCTTATGATTAGGCACTGATGGGTGATGACATTTGCTTGTGTTTGCAGAGATTAAACGTCGAGTCATGACGTAAAAAGGTTTGCAGGAATACATTCAATAAACATTACATGCATAAATAATAATGCTATACCTCCACCCAAAGGTTAGTTTTTTGTGTTGATTCAGCTGTCTTCTTATTTAATTGTCTCCATTATTGATTAAAAGAGTAATTAGTCTTTTGTGAGCTACAGTTTTATTGCACAGGAAAACATTTATTTGATTTGATATCTGTACCTTTCTCTTGTCCTCCACTGAGGCCTGGCTGATCTTGTCAAACCATTTCTCAAACATGCCATCCAAACACTCATCCATCCATTCACAGTTCCTCTCGTAGTCAGCGATCTCATCCTCCTCCGTCCACTGACTACACCATCATGTCACATGGAGAAAAGGACAAACGAGAAGCCAAATAAAACACAGGATACATTTAAACCTAGATTGTGAGATCAGGATTAAGTGAAGCTTAACAGTGTCAAAAACACAAGAATCACAACAACGAAGCTCACCAAATGTGCCCTCAAGATGTCTTCAACAACTTTACAATACAATTTTTATTTCGACCTCCAACGATTATGAAATTACAATAATCGAGATAAAACGATTATTGCTCCCCTTTCCAATTGGGACGTGCTTGATTGATCAAAGTTTATTAGATTTATTCATGTTTTAAAAGCACAAAAGAGAACTTGTGCTGTTCCTCAAGAGGCTTTCTATGCACGCGCTCAGAGACGGAACAGAACATGGACATGTAAAGTCAACTTTTAGCTGAAGGCGTGCCTAAACGGTCAAATGCACGCAAAAATGTGTCAAAATGCAGCGCTTGGTGATTATTCACATAAACCCTTGTCGGTTATGTAATATATGAACAAAAACAGTTGAGAATGAAAATACGTGTGTAACAGTAAATTGGATTTAAAGTGACAGCAGGCTATATTCCTGCTGCTGACTGTGTGCTTAATATTAATCAAACAACAAAAGAGAGTTGCTCTTGACTGAAGGACTTTTGTAGCTTTAATAAGAAACAAAGGACGTTTAATTCTTACAGTGAAGAAAATGTCTTTTTATTTTAAATTCAATTATTCAATTTGTGTAATAGGCTGTTGAATACATTAGACTTGTAAAAAATAAAAAAAAAACTTTAAATGACACGTTTGTTCCATTTATATCTTTTTTTTCATGTATGTGTCCTTTGCTTTTTTTTTTTTAATTACTGACCGTTTAATTATTTTCAATAATTTTTGAGGACTTTATTTTTTTTTAACTAATATTAGTTACGCTAGTATTCAGCTGTGGTATTGAGAATTGTGAAATTTCTCTAAATGTCTCTAAAATGTAGATGTCATAGCAACCTTATTTACAGAAAACATATATTTGACATATATCGCCAGCTTTAAATAAATCACTCATATAAAGTTTTGGTCACGTGGCCGAAAAAAAAAAAAAAAAAACTTTAAATGACACGTTTGTTCCATTTATATCTTTTTTTTTCATGTATGTGTCCTTTTTTTTTTTTAATTACTGACCGTTTAATTATTTGCAATAATTTATGAGGACTTTATTTTTTTTAACTAATATTAGTTACGCTAGTATTCAGCTGTGGTATTGAGAATTGTGAAATTTCTCTAAATGTCTCTAAAATGTAGATGTCATAGCAACCTTATTTACAGAAAACATATATTTGACATATATCGCCAGCTTTAAATAAATCACTCATATAAAGTTTTGGTCACGTGGCCCACTCATAATGGTGATAACAATATTGACCAAAATAATCGTGATAATGATTTTTGCCAGAATTTAGCAGCCCTAACACACACATATACGTATACGTAATATACATATAATATATTACAACAGACCTTTTCTTACAACGGAGGCCAGCTGCTAAGAGCTGTGCAGGTAAAACCTCACTCCCCTGATCTCAAGATGCACACTAGCGACTGGCACACTTCATGTGTCTTGTTTTTAAGAACATCCCGTTTTAATAATAATGTGAACTCTAAAACAGTGTTTCTCAACCAGGTGTTTGATTTTTTATTTTGGCTGAATGGCCACGTAAAGGCTCAAGTCTCTACATCCCTAGCACAGAATGTGTGTTCTGATCCCCGTCTCATACCTGATGGCAATATCGTGCACACTGATGTTTTCTTGGGACATGGTGAGCAGAAGATCAGGCAGTTTGATGTCCAGAAACAGTGACAAATCTTCTGATTCCCAGCTCATATCCAGCAAATGCAGCAGACATGTCTGCACGCATGACAGGGCAGGCAGCAGGACCCTAAGGACATAAAGAAGACATAGCGGACATAAGACATAAAGAAAAAATTGTTGCCCAAGGACTACAGCGGTTGTCTTGATTCATCAGGAATGTAATGGCAGTCCTTGTGTAGCATATTTATTATTAGTAACTTCCAAAAAACACAATGATTTCAAAATTTAAATTCAATATTTAAAAACAGAGCAGAGAGAACCCACTTCTCGTTCAGTGCATTGAAGCCCTGCACGGCCTCTACTAGCATGAGAACAAGCAGATGATACGAGTGCCTGACCAGCTCCCTCATCTCCTGCCCACTGCCCGCCAACTGAGAAAAGTAACTGAGAAAGACAGACAGACCGAGTTACAATAATGATATTAGAACAGCAGTCAGATATTAGTACCATCAGAAATGACAATGGTTTTTTAAGTAACATACTTGGTGAAATCTTTCTGACACGCCAAAAGTTCCTGGAGAAACAAAATACAGGGTGCCTGGAAGAAGTGTGGTTTCCCCAGGGTGAGTATACACTGCTGCACGAGCTCCAGCACCTCACACACACTCAGAGCCTGCGCCTTTTTCAGAGCCAGAGTATGAAGAACACTGAACACACACAGAAAAGTCACCATAAGTACACACACATAATCTAGAAATAAACAAATAAACCTGGAAGGTTTTGAGTTTTTTTTTAACAAAACAAAGAAACATTATGAAACAAAATGAATAAGAAATATTTAAGACTCAGCACTAACTACACTACAACTACTCTAACAACATTTGACAATTTAAATAAATTATTATATATAAAATGTAAAAACATATACACATTTTTAAAATAAATTAATACTTTTAAATATTAAGCAGCACAACTGCCTTCAATAATGATAATAATAAAAATGTTAAAAAACACTATGGAAGTCAAGGGGGAGCAGCAATGGTTTGGGTACCAACATTCTTCAAACTATCTTCTTTTGAGTCAGCAGAAGACAAAAATTCATACAGGTCTGGAACAACATGAGGGTGAACCATCCCTTTAAGTTTATGCATAGAAATCTGTTGAATCATAGCATCATACATCTGTCCATTTACATAATGAGGTGAAAATACCTGCTCTCATTAATGACCATGTCCTTCATAAAGCTGAGGATGTGTTTGAGGATCGGGAAGCGCTCTTTAACAGGTGGTGCCATGCGAGGCTCCTCCATAGATCGTAAGGAAAGGAGCCTCAGGCGTCCCCGACTGAAAGGTGCTTTACGTGGGAAGACTAACGGGGACAGAGGCTCTCCTGTTTGGGACTGAAGACTTTCTGAGGAGCCTGTGGCACCCTGAGAACTGATGCTGCTGGAAGGTCCAGCATCTACTGGTGCAGAGAACGTCTGGTCATGCTGACTGGCCCCTGGGGTCGTCGCTGCTTCTGCTCCCTCAGAAGTCTGGGAGATGGAGGGAGCAGAGGGGCTGGGCTGGAAGTCTCCCTCTGAGGTGGAAACAGATCGAAGAAGAGGAGCAGCACAAGCGCCATCTTCTGGTCTGGAATGCTCTTGTTCCGGAAGTGAAAAGGTTCCTCCACTCGGGCAGAATCGGAATAGGAACAAACTTCTACTGATGCAAATTTCAGCTGTTAAGAGAGTGAAAAAGAGGCCGTGAGAACACAGCAGCATTCTGTGCATCAAAGGCGCAACTATAGCATCAATATTTACCAAGTGACTCCATTGTGAGCTCATTCTGTCCGTCCTTTGTTTCCCCTACTCCATTCATTTTACCCATAAGGTAGCGCTGTTTCATTTCCAACTATCAAAACAGATCAAAAGTGAGAAATAATAATATTATAATAATAATAATATAATGTCATTTTAAAACCAAAAATCATAAGCCATACTAACCATCCATGTTCTGATGCCATCGGCGAGGGCGTAGACCTGCAGAAGGTCCTCACTAAGACTGCTCTGGCCGTTTTTAGCAACTAATGCAGAGGGAATAAGAAAAGGAAACATAACCAAAAGGACACTGGGACTGGGATTGACATGTGTGACCACCAAATTGACCTGTTCATACAAACTTCTTAAAGAAGGAGATCAAATACTGTCTGTACCAAGTCTTTGATGGTTTAACATGGCCCTGGAGTTTTAGGATTTTGACATTATGAAGTAAAATGAACAAGAAATATAAGATTCTTCACTGTTTTCAAGTCATTGATCAAATTTGTGGCATTGACCAAATACTGTTTTTAATCTTTTCTCTGTTCTTATTAGCCTATATATATATATATACACACACACACTGTATATAATTTATTGGCAATTAGATTTTTTTTAATAATTCAACTTTTAAAATTGGTCATAGGCTTCCAAATATTACAAAATAATTATCTGTTTTGGTCAAAATTACTATCAGTGCATTCCTTCTTACTTCAAAATCCAACAGTATGATAAAAAATTGTATGTTTCAAATGTTTTAAAATTGTTTCAAGAGCGTGTCGGCAGCATTTCTCTTTAGTGTTTGCTCTCTTGAACTTGTATGAAACTTAAAATGTCTTTAATTACCAAAGCTCTTAAGACTGTGGTGAAATGCTTTTGTGTGATACACCATGGCCGCCCAGGTGGCGTTCACAGCCTGGTCCACTTTTGAACCTGCAGCAATCTCGTTCCTGATTGGTTGCTTCTTGCAGGTCAAAAAAAGGGCCCTCATGAGCTCCGTCCTGCCATCAGAAGCATCCTGCGAAGGATCCCAGCAGGCAAAGTCCTTAAGGAATTCCACCAATTCATCTCCCAAAGGAGCTGGCTCTTCCTGTAGAACAAAAGATGCACAAACACGGTTAGACCTTTTTTGGACTGAAACACACACAAAGTCATAATCCAAGTACTCTCACCTGGTTGGTGTCCGAGCTGTCCAGTGCCAACTTTTTTTCTCCAGGAAGTCCACTCAAACCATGTCTGAACATAGGCTTCCATAGAGGACAGGACAGGACATGGTTCATCAAGCTTGCAGGTAACTCTTTTACACCACGGAGCTCTTCAAGGGGAAGGCAAACATAACAAAACCATCATCGTAAGTCAGTGTGTTTTCACACTTTTACAACTACCTGCAATTTATACACGTTTATGTGGAATATATATATATTTTTAATTAAACACAAGGAATAAAATTAGCCTTTTTAAAATAATTTAACAGAGAAATAATCAAAAGTAATCGATTATCACACCATAAGGTGATTTCAAAGCCATGGTGCGGGAGGCCAGACGGCCCATTAGCCTGGACACGAGGAGCTGCAGGTCTGAGGTCCAGGACACGGTGATGTCTGGCAGGCCATATGCTGTCACTGTGAACTTGTAACCCCATTCATTATTACTGCTGTCTGAGTGGAACAGAAACTGCAGCTGGGGACCCGCTTTAAACGTCACTTTCTGAAGAAGAAAAGAAAAAATGACTAATAAAATAAATAAAATGTATTTTTATTCTTCTTCAAGATCTCAGAGTAAATAAAAAAATTGGAATTACATTCAAGCAAGGGGCTAGACCTGGGCGATAAAACGGAATCGATATTTATCGACGGTACACCTTCTTCGATATCAACAAAATTTTTCACGATATAGGCACATGCTATGAGTGACGCAGACAGCACACACAAACACATGCTGAAATGAGTGCTGTGCCTGCCTGTGAAGAGGAGATTGTGAATAAAGAATGAATATTAGTCGAATTTAAAATAAACATTTGCATTTGAATGTTAGGTGTGCATCAGGGAGTGTCATCAGTGGCGCACGAGATGCGGTGATAATGATGTAAGTGACGTTGTTGCATTTTAATGTTTTGTTAGTCTAGCCCACGAGACGCGCCGCTGCAGCGTTATTCATTCAAAATATTAGAGAAATATAGAATCTCAATGCGGAGAAGATCTTGAATGGGTTAAAACCGAAACCAAATCATTCACACAGAATGCATATTCAGCGCATTTTTAGACGGACAAATATGACTGCTGCACTCGCGTCTCACACAAGAGATGTATAGAAAGCCATGCAAAGTTAAAACAGTTTAAACTTTTAGAAAACATGTCACAAATTTGTGGAGGTTTATTCCTTTTCACTGCGTCTCATATGTTTTTAAATGCAGTCTGTGTGAATGGCACTTCGGTTCTTTGGATTAAAGGGGTCATCATTTTTTCTTTCTCTTTGGAGTGTTACAAGCTCTTGGTGCATAAATAAGATCTGCAAAGTTGCAAAGTCTAAAGTCTCAAATCCAAAGAGATATTCTTTATAAAAGTTAAGAGTCAACCACGCCCTCCTAAAATGGCTCGTTCTAACACTAGTGTTGGGTCGTTCTTGAACGATTCGTTCATTTTGAACGAATCTTTAATGTGACTCGGGAAGAACGAGTCGTCTCGGGGAGTGATTCGTTCAGTCGCACATCCGCAACATCCTATAGGTTCTGTACTGGAATTGGTCAAGTAGTTCACCTGTTTCGAGTCTTCGGGTTTTTCGAGTCGTTAATTCATCATGTGACAGCCCCATAAGTTTACCCTATGCAGTCTGAGCCGGAAAGAGACTTGATAATAATAACAAACTCTTTATTTCCTTTGTTACAACATTCAGTGTTATGGAAAAGAACCATAATGACAGAAATTCACACATTTATAAACTTTAAGAATTAAAAAGCTACAATTTGAGACCAGAAATGCATCACGTAACTGTAAGAGTAAATAATAATTATAATAATGATGATGATAATAATAATAATAACTATGCACCCGTTTGTAAGGAAGCTTGTAAATTAACAAATTTCTCTATCCAATGCTGTCACGTCACGTGACAAAAGAACAATGATTCAAAAGACTCGAGAGATGAACTAATCAATTCTCTTCCCGGCTCAGACTGCATTGGTTAAAGCTTATGGGGCTGTCATGTGATGAACGAACGACTCAAACCCGAAGACTCGAGAGATGAACTAATCAATTCTCTTTCCAGCTCAGACTGCATTGGTTAAAGCTTATGGGGCTGTCATGTGATGAACGAACGACTCAAACCCGAAGACTCGAGAGATGAACTAATCAATTCTCTTTCCAGCTCAGACTGCATTGGTTAAAGCTTATGGGGCTGTCACGTGATGAACGAACGACTCAAACCCGAAGACATGTCAGATAAGAGGTGGTGAGCTAATCATAGATGGAAGACCCAGGTAAACAATGAATTAATCTTTTCTGTTTCTTATAGCAGTTTTGTATTGTTTGTATTTGTAGTGTGATCAACGTTTGCATAAGTAGTAGATGTGTTAAGGAAGTAACACGTAACATTTTGTAAAAATCGATGCGTTTCAGAAAGGCAGGGCATAGAGGAGAAACAATAATGTACATTATATGGAAAAGAATGTGTTTTTTTAACCTTAAACCGCATAAACACATTGCATTACACCAAATACACAACATAATATTCTTTTTAGCAATGTCATATGACCCCTTTAAGCAATGCATAAATACATTATGCTGTTTTGTTCATAATTGTTTATGCAATTTACAAAATTATATTTGATTTTTATGAGTTAATTTAGACGTAATGCACGGGTTTTTATAGAGTTACTTGCTCAATGCGCTGCATTATTTTGCTCATTGCGCCCTCGGGAGACAATTAGACCTATACAATAAAGACCTATTTAATCTGCATATAAAACATTAGAAATTAGATATTTGTTTAATTTTTATTGTGTTTGATTGTTAAAACAAAAAATTATTGTTTGTCTCAATAAATTGTGTTAATTATAAATACAGTGGTTAAATTTAAACTTATTTTTTTCTATTGCTTTTTGTTTTAAAAAAAGTTTATAAAAATGTCAATAATTATCAATACCGAACGATATGAAACATTTTATAGTTGATACATTTTTTAGCTATATCGCCCAGCCCTACAAGGGGTATAATTAATTGCATTCATTTTAACAAATTATTTTTAATATAATTCATTACATAACTAAACACATTCTGTTGACATATATAGTTAAAATACTCCAATAAAATGTTTTTGTACCTTTGGCCATTTCTCCGTGCCAACCTTCATATCATACCGCACTTTTCCTCCCCTAGCATCAGTGAATTCCAGATAGTCGTACCTACAAAAACAAAAACACTCAATCAGTGTAAATATAATGCATACTTTAACTCAAGCCACATGGTATCTGTAACAGGTAAAGTGCGAGATTGATTCCCGTTTTCACCAGAAGGTGGCATAAGTCTTTCACACCTTTTCTCTGTTTCGCAACGTTCATCAAACTCCACCTCGAATGACGTGGCACCAGGACAGACAAAGACGGTGGTCTCGTGTCTACTGTTCTCATAGTTATGAGGCGACTCCATATGCCACGTCCTTAAAACAACAGGCTGCTGAGTCTGCTGACAGCCCTCCATATCAACCTATAAACACACAGGGATAAAAGCTCTGATAAATGCATTATTCACACCAATGGTGGTCATTCATTTATTAGCTGCTTGCTTTTTAAATGGCAAGTGGAAAAACCTAAGTGAAATACTTTCATTTTCAGTCATTTTAATTCTATTTATTTTAACTTGAATGTGTTAAGGCACTGAGTGAACTGACCTTAGAGAAGATGTCCTCTGTGTCACTAGACAGCTTCTTGAGGAGGTCTGCCAGAGGGTAGTATCTCTTGAGCAGCACACAGTGAGGAATATCCAGGGCGCACAGCTCCAGCAGGAAGATTGTCTACAACAGCACACAATCCACACTTAATATGTACATACATATATACTGTCCGAACAGACGCATGAATAAATTATAAAATAAAGACATAGTGGGACAAAGCGGTCTGCTACCAGCTGTCTTGTTGCCATGGCGAGGATAGATCCACTGAGTTTCTCCATGATGTCAACCCCAGAAAAGCGCTTGATAAGAAGACTCAGTATGTCTCTGGTACCTGACAGGAACTGTTCCACATCTAATATCCAAGAGAAACAACACAGATGTATTCACACTGCATTAGACTACTGCAAATAATCACTACCGTTCAAAAGTTTGGGGTTTGTAATTTCTTTTTAAGGTAAGGCTGCATTTATTTGATAGAGTAAAAATAGTAATACTGTCAAAGATTACAAATTAAAGAATTGTTTTTTATTTGTATATTTTAAAATGTAATTTACTCCTGCATGCAAAGCTGAATTTTCAGCCGCCGTTTTCAGTGTCACATGATCCTTCAGAAATCATTCTAATATGCTGCTTTGGTGCTCGTCTAACATTTCTGATTATTATCACTGTTGAAAAGAGTTGTGCTGCTTAATATTTTCGTGGAAATCGCATTCAGGATTCTCTAATGAATAGAAAGTTCCATTATAAGAACAGCACTGTAACATTATAAATGTATTAATGTCACTTTTAATGCGTCCTTGATGAATAAAAGTATTTCATTAAAAGAAAATGTGCACATGTTTCGTCATGTGTAACTACTATTCACTCTGAAGAGTCAAATAAAGCTGACGGTACAATCTGTAGTGCTAGACTAAATGTTCACAACCATTTGCTTTTTCGTAGAACTTCAATATCTGAAGGTAAAAAAAGACATGGAACTGGACTACATCTTTATAGAGACTGCAAAAGGGCAGAGACCACTGAAAATCTAGAAACTTAACTGATCTACGACACACTTTCAAATATTCTCATCATCAGATTTTACACAAACACATGCCACTTGAGTGCTGAATGTTAGGGATGTAACGATTCACTCAAGTCACGATTCGATTCACAATTTTTTTTTAACAAAATGAGATTTAAGAAAAATTATAAATGAAATGTGTTCTTTTATTATTGCTTGGACAAAATACTGCACGTTTCTGTGAAATTTAAATATAACACTATAATAATATACTAATATAGCACTTTTATTATAGCATATTATTGCTCTTTTGTTGGTTTTGATTGCTTCTATTGTCCTCATTTGTAAGTCACTTTGGATAAAAGCATCTGCTAAATAACAACATTTAAAGGGGTTCTATTATGCTTTTTCACTTTTTTAATTTTAGTCAGTGTGTAGTGTGTATGTTTGGGCATTAAAAAGATCCAGAAAGTTACAAATCTCAAAGTCCACTCCAAAGGGAGACTACAGCGTTTGTTTTCCGGGCTTTGTGATATCACAAAACGGTTCATTGGAATATCATTACAAAGAATTCCCGCCTACAGAAATTCGAATGGTTGACATTACCGGATATTCCTCCATGATTCCAGTTTGAAGGGATATGTTCCATACAAAGGGCATTTAAGTGTGCGAGACGTGAATTTAAATTGTATTTACAGAGGTATATTATGTCCCACTTCACGCTTCTCACGTAAGTTTCGTTTGTGTGTGAAGACGCTGAATGCAGGCAGCGGCGCAGCGCAAATCTGTAAATGAATATTCCGAAGTGAAGTAAACTTCAACGGATTTCCCCTGCTCAGGGAGTAGGGAGCAATGGACACTGTGTAGGGACCATGTCAATCGGAACACAGTTCATGCACGGAGCTCACTTCTAACAAGATGATCTGAATCAGGTGCGTTAACAAAGAGAGACGTGCAAAACATGCAGAGCGGGGGTACGCGAGGACTGGGATTGAGAACCGCTGGTCTAGAACAATTCTTACAAATATAACACGACGTAGCTGGGCGCCGTGGACAGACGCCAAACGGCGACGCTGCGCTTCTTGTCCGGTGTGCGACCGCCTGAAATGCTGTTTTTTTCACCTCCGTGCCCAAACGTCTTTGTTTGGGCTTCTGAAAGCGGATGATATCAGGAAACAGTGGTTGCAATTTATGCAATTTATCCTGAGCATTATAACCCCAATTTGCTATTGTGTGCTGCGCATTTTACTGAGGACAGCTTCAACATGAGTGAGTAGTGCCGGATTCCCAAAAGCTTTTGTTGACAGACGGAGCAAGGGGGCGGGGCAGTACTGAAACACCGTCTAAGCTGTTCGTCAATCACAACGCACTGGGACAGCTAACCAATCACAACACATTTTGTTTTTCGGTAGGTGGACATTCATCAAACCCGGAACTAATCGAGCCATTTGTGCCAGCCTGGGGCGAAAGGTATTGTAATAATGTAAATTATGTGAAAAATAATGCGTTTTTCGAACCACCAAGCATGAGAGCATGTTCTAGTACACCCCCAAAACAAAATCAAGACTTTGTAAAAGAGCATAATAGGACCCCTTTAAATATAATGTAAATGTAAATAACAAAACTAAATTGAAATGTAAAAAAAGCCCCAAATCAAATAAATAAGTAACACAAATAAAAGAAAACTCTTCATATAAACAAAATAAGGCTTTGTCTGGGCTCTTTCCATTTAAAATGAGAGGCAACCACTGCATTTTAATCATGATCCAAACAAAGATGCTGCATACATGCAAAATGAGCAGTTTTTAATCTAAATTAGATTGTATCATTTCGAAATTTGAAGCAAAAACAGAATGGTTTGACTTCAGTTTTGAGAAACTATACATAAAAAATATCTGCATGAAACAGAAACAGCAGACGAGCTGAATGAGACGCAGATGCACTCTCTGCCAGCAGGTGGCACTTAAAGCGTTTCCTGGTTTCTGCTGTAAACAAAGCAGTGCTGCACTTATGAACTTTAATATGCATTATACAGAGGCAAGAGGAAAAGAAAAAATACCATCTAAACTTTTCTAAAGACAGTAAGTTCCCCTCAGACATACATTCATATAAACTCCTACCCCTAATTGAATCGCGATTTGTTTAGCATCTCAACCGATTTGAATCTCATATTTGAATTCGATTTTCAACCGGCTTGCGGTTAATTGTTACTTCCCTACTGAATGTTAATTCTTCTATTCAGCTTTGTAACTGTTAAGCTCATAATATAATGTGTAATGAAAAAGGCATTACAATGTAAATATTTAATATATACATTTACCACAGTACCAGCATTTTCACAAGTGGAGTTTTCAACCCTACTGTATTTTGAAGGGCTCTATAAACGCAGACTGGAAAACCAAGAAAAGCACACTAACATTTAATCAGGATTTCCCTGGCCAGATCAGCAGAGGTGGCCATTCCTCCTTTGAGCTGCAGGAAGCACCAGGACAGCAGGCTGCCCTGTAAAGCCCAGAAGAGAGACAGTAGGACTCTCCAAATAGACCCTCCTTTGGAATCCAACATCAACACCTCACACTGAAGAAAGGGAGAGGGGCATTTTACATGGATCACCATCACATCACTCTTTATAAAGCTAGACAAGAGAAAACCATTAGTGAAATGCATTACAAAATGAGGTGTCAGCTAACAGATGTTAATGGACAATGTAAACATCTAAAGCATGTGTCAGCTTTTTGCAGGAGCTTATATATGTGTGCAGGGGTGACTAGATGAGGTCGGCAGCTGTCAGCACAGGGCAGACATACCTCTCTAGTGGCCACAATGAGCAGCGTGTCCATGACGGTCAGGACAGGTGAGATGTCAAAGTCAGATGGGGATCCTTTAGGAGGCAGCAAGAGGAGACCTTTCGGGTCCTGATCACTGCAAACAGTGATTAGTGAGAGACAATGTGTGAGAGCAGAAAGTAAGCTATTTGGTTTTACAGGACAGGGACAGAAAAGAGTACTAGTTTAAAGGGAGGAGTTTGATACCTGAAGTAACTGCAGAGAGACTCAAATGTCAGTTTCACAGATTCTGGCTGATTTTCCTCAGTTATGTTTTTCTGAGAAAAGCAGCAGCAGCAACAACAACAAAACGTTCATAAAAAGCAACTCAATGATAATATTCAGCAAAGGCAAGTAGACCCTCAAAGTCTTACCATCATGTGGAAGAGTTTGTCCCTCCGGCTCTGTTTGTCAGGGAAGAAAATGGCGGCTCCATTGAGGATGGCTTTTACAGCTTCTTTTCTCAGAGCTTTCTCCACTGCAGTCTCTCCTTTAGGGCCGTCCACCACTGGACAGTACAAAACTGTGGGTTATTCTCTCAACCAGCATCAAAATACAATAGCATTATTACATGGCTTTTAACAATTTCAAGTGAATGTTTTAAAGAAGTCTCAGTGTGTTTTCAGCCATCAATTTTAACTGATATTTTCTTTTATCACAATTTGATAAAAAAAATATTAAGCAGCACAAATGTTTTCAACATTAATAAAAATAAATGTGTCTTGAGCACCAAAAAAGAACATTGGAATAATTTCTGAAGGAAAATTCAGCTTTGCCACAGGAATAAATTATATTTAAATGTATATTTATTTGTTTGTTATAGGCCATTTGTTGTGGAGAAAATAAGGAAAGTGTGTCCGGCTGAATTAATTTAGTATTTTGTTAGACGGGTATAAAAAAAAAGCTTAGTTTACTGCGACAGCCGTCGCGTGAAGGCCTCCTCGTGTGAAGACCGAAGGGTGTAAAGACCATCGACTCTACCGTGCGACTCCACCAAGCAGGGACACCAGCAAAGGATAAGTGTCACTTTTTATTTCTCCTCTTTCCTATTGCTTGTTTCACTTCCGTTTCGGTTTTTGTGACCATTTCTTGCTATGTGTAACAGTTAAGTGGGTTGTTGTTTTTTGGCATGTAGGTTTGGCAGTGTTGTTTTTTGGGATTACTGATGGACTACTGTCATTTGATTTGTATTATTTGTATTTGTTATTTAATTAGATTTTACTTACATTATGTCTGAATTTATTATGTCTGTATATGTATTTTATTGGGGTTTTATTTGATTCGAGTTGTTTTAGTGCTTCGGCAGGCTGGATGGAAATGAAATAATATATATGTTGCATTTATGGATGTGTATGTACATGCACAGTGTGTGTGTGGTTGTACATACACATGTAGTTTTTTTTATTTTGGTGTTTGGCTTGGTGTTATGTTGGAGTCATTGTTGTGCTCTTACACCTTTAGTTCTTTGGTATTTTGAATTGTTTTGGGCTTTATTTATTGTTTTTCATTTAAATGTTAAGTTTTGGAGTTTTGTTGTATGCATTTGTCATTTTTATTTAATCTCTTTATTTTTTAAATATGTATAGGTAGTATTTATAAAGTTTTGGATCTGTTTTTAGTTGGTTTAATACTAGAATTGATTGCTTCTGTTTTCCTCATTTGTAAGTCGCTTTGGATAAAAGCGTCTGCTAAATGACTAAATAAATAAATAAATTATATATATATATATATATATATATATATATATATAGAAATAAAGAGTTATTTTAAATTGTAGTCATATTTCACAATATTACAGCTTTTATTGTATTTTCCATTAAACAAATGCAACCTTGGTGAACATAAGAAACTTTAAAACTAAGAGACTCTAAAAAGTACAGATTATAAACTTTTGATTAGTACTGTTTGCATTAGAGCAGCTAAAAACTTTTACTTCAGCTGTTCCAGTAGTGCTCCATGACAACAAATCAAACTGCACATGCATCTACACAGCTGTAAGGCATTACAAACAAACCACTGCAATATGTCTCGGCACAGTCATACGGAGCAGCATGCGAGTCTTACCTTGACACAAGTGACTGTAGAGCTCTCCGATGGTTTCTGCAGGGCCCACGTCTGTGCTGGCTGAGGGTGATGCTGATGCTGAAGCTGAGGCTGTGATGTCTGACAACTGGGACTCTGTCAGGCTGGGCAGCATTGGGAAGCAGTTCTGGAACAGCTGAAGCAGGAGAACTCTTGTCTTTACGGCCTCCTCTCCCTCACTGAAAGTGTACGAAGTGCGCGCATACACACACATACACAGCAGACATTAGAAAAATCATTTTTAAACACTTTTTGCCTTCATTACTGCATTAATATAAAATGAATCACTGCTTTCCAGCATATACTCTTTGTAACCCCACTGTATGATAATTAAAAATTACATCCCATTTATAAACCATTTACAATAAAATCCATGCACATATAAACATAAATTCACATTACAGCTTTACTCACATAGATCTGAGTTTGCGGTAGAAGTCCCAGAACAGCTGCAGGCTGAGGTCGCTGAAGTCCAGCAGGGACTTCTGCTTGGACAAAGACACATCCTGTAACATAGGCTCAAAATTTATGCAGCTCTCTTTAGAGATGCATGCAAAGTTCACTGAAAAAATGCATTATGAATTTCAGAGTTGTGTTAAAAACAAATTAGGTCACTTGCAAGAGTACATTTGGTGGGTGTACCATATCTCTTGTGAGCTGCTGGATAAAATAAAGGGTTTTCTTTATGAGTGTGAGACCCGTAACCAGGCCTGAAACGCTCCCCTCGGCCTGAGCACTCAGATCCTCCACATCCTCCATCCGCTCTGAGTCTGGACATAAATAACCACTGAAACTCATCTGCTGAACCCCCAACCGCTCTGCCGTGTCCTGCCTTGCACACAGGAACTTCACCATCAAAAACTACACACAGAAAGACAGAAAGAGTGGATGTTAATTAAGTGTTACAATTTTTTCCCCCCCAAAAGGGTTAATAACATACTGTAATTCCTGCCCGTTTAGGTTTTTTGGCACATTTACATAACTTGCCATTCTGGTATCTTTGCACTTACTGTGGGATAGCTACTGCATTATTTTATCATGACAAAAAAAGATTGTCTCAAGTCAGTGTTTAAACAGTCTGCATTTTATTGCTTACTGTCCAATGTGTGTTACCATAACCATGATTTTTGCTTTAAAAAAAAAAGATTAGTCTAATTTTTGGCAGTGGCAGTGTCAAGAGCAAACTATCAAAGAAAGAAAGAAAGAATCCATACTTTTGACACTCTGCATTGTTGCAGCTTGATCTCCATGTCGTTCCAGTCCTCTTCCACCTCAAACCAGCCAATGGGCTCATCCTCACTGGTCTCTGGCATCCTTGTGCTGGAGTGGGTGTGTTTGAGTGTGAATGTGATACACATGACGACAGTGTGTGGGGTACAGAGGCAGATAACAGAGAGAGGTCGGTCAACTGACTCACAGAAACATTCTCACTGAATTTACAGCCATCTTGGCCTTGTGCACATGTGCAAAGATCAAAAACACTCTCACATGCAATGGCAAGACAATGCATTCTCACGCTATACTTCACACTCACACAGGCTGCACTCTCTCACACATTCCTAAACAAGCACTATTTAAAGTTCAAGTGATCAATATTGGCTGTCTCTTATGAGCAACAATGTTAAATGAACTCCAGATAGATAAATCAACAACTAATCACGTTACAGACTAAGAATGTGACATACCTGTCTTGGACAAAGTCTTTATAGTCTTTGTAGTCCCAGCTGTCGTACTTTTTGAATCTTTTGAAGTGTTTATCTGCATCAAATGCCTCGCTGTCATTGTAGGCAAACATCAAGCCACATTTAGCACCAATAGCTCCTTTACGCACCTGAAACGTAGGAACACAGCAGTGCTTTAAAACTAGGATGTGTAGATCAAATCAGTTTGTATGCTTCCAACTGAAATTTATTTGACTACCATACTGACAGAACATACTCTAATTTCATATTTATGAAGTATGACGCACAAATGCTCAAGTGTGTACTAAAGCTTCTCTCACTTTTATCTTGATCTGTGTGACCTGGAAGCAGCTCTGGTTTTCAGTGGAGAGAATCACACTGGCTTTCCTCTTTCCATTCTCTGTCAGAAAACCTGCAGGTACAAATGAAGCATCCCTTTGAGAGTGCCAACTCTGCATGAGTTTCTTTCTAAACATTACAGATGACCAAAAAAGCAGCACATTCATATTGCTTTTTTCCACAGAGAAAGTTCATTCTTTTAAAGCACAAAGCTATTTAAAAGGCATCGCTATTCACCCCAGCACTTCGGTGATTTATCTGTGAAGCACTCGACCAAAATACACATCTCTACTCCAAATAAAACCAGGACTGGGTGGAATGTTATGCATGATTTGCGTACCATCTCCAGTATTTGGCTCCGTTAGCATGTTTTCTGGGCCAGACTTCTCCTCTTTGCTCTTCACATCACATGCCTGCAGATGGAGCTGGATAGATTTACCTACACACACACACACACACACACACACACACACACACACACACACACAAGGTTTAAAACTATTACAAAGTTGTAGCATAAATCGCAAATGCAGCTAACCCTTATATTTCTAAACAAATGAAAATATACATCTCTCCTAAATAAGTGCTATATATATATACAGTGGGTATGGAAAGTATTCAGACCCCCTTATATTTTTCACTGTTATATTGCAGTTAATTTTTTTCCTCATTAATGTACACACAGCACCCCATATTGACGCAGCAGCATCATGGAATAGAAAATGTAATGTATTTAAATTGTATATAATGTATATTTTCTGTGATATACATTATATACAATTTAAAATACATAAAATGTTCTATGCTGCGAGTTTAAAAAAAAAGTATATAAGTATATATATATATATATATATATATATATATATATATATATATATATATATATATATATATATATATATATACACACACACACACATATACATATATATAGATTTGTTTTTTGTACCCATGAACTCTGTTTGAAATAGTGTAAATTGCACAAAAACAGGGGGAAAAATTGAACAAGGATACAAATTACACATTGATTGAAGTTTTTTCAAGTTTGTAGGTGTTCAGGCACAGAAACAGAATAATCAAATGTAAAATAGCATTGCATAGTCTTCACTGCATAAATTAAATATAGATTAATTCTTGTTAAAACTACAAAAGTAATTCAGTCAAGAGCAGTGAGTGATTTTGTCTTTTTTTTTTCTTGGATTAACATAAAAGGGTTAGCTCACCCAAAAACGAAATTTAGCCTGTGTTTTACTCTCCCTCGAAGCATCCTAGTTGTATGTAACTTTCTTCATTCAGATGAATCCAATCGGAGTTATATTAAAAATTGTCCTGGCCCCTCCAAGCCTTTCAGTGGGGGTAAGCGGGTGCTCGGTTGTCAACACTTCAGAAGACGTGAAATAAAGTGCGCTCATCCATAATAAAACGTCCCTCACACGGCTCCGGGGGGTGAATAAAGGCCCCCTGTAGCGAATCCATGCATTTTTGTAAGATAAATATCCATATTTCAAACGTAATAAACACTTCAGTTTTCCATTCAGATGAAACAGCTGTAATTATTCACTGATAGAAAACAGTTTTCCATTATTATCAGGTCGTATAATTAAAACCAAAAGGGGTATGCCGCTGTTGCCCTCCACGTCAGCATTGTTTTGACCCATTAATAACAGATTTAAACATGCTGAGCTGAGCTTGTGCTAGTAGAGCTTGATTCTTACTCTGCTATGCGCAGTAAAAAGCCGTCCACCTCTTCCAGAATGTTTGGAGAGAGGAATTTGGGAAACTCCATTGAAGACGGTGTTAAGGACAGGGGAGTAAACACTTTTTTCTCACTTCCGCTGACTGTGGTACACGGAAGACATGCAGACGGATGACGTAGGACATAGGCGTCGTGCGCGCGCCTCTGAGAAATGCAGGAGCAAAGGAAGCAAAGTTTCCTTACTTTAGCAAAGGAAAACCAGACTCCTCTTGGCTTCGAAATCCTCTGACATTTTTCTTTACAAATCCTTGTTTTGTGCTTCTAATTCGTGACTGGTGTTTTGTTTTGTTCTCTCTCCACGCCACGCCGACGTCATCCACCAGAACGCCTTCCGCATATGACAGAATATCAGAAGTGAGAGAAAAGTGTTTAATACGTTTGAAATATGAATATTTATCTCACAAAAACGCATTGGTTCACTACAGGAGGCCTTTATTCACCCCCCGGAACTGTGTGAGGGACGTTTTATTATGGATGCGTGCACTGTATTTCAAGTCTTCTGAACTGTTGACAACCGAACACTACCCCCACTGAAAGGCTTGGAGGGGCCAGGACAATTTTTAATATAACTCTGATTGGATTCGTCTGAAAGAAAAAAGTCACATACACCTAGGATGCTTCGAGGGTGAGTATTGGCTTCGAAATCCTCTGACATTTTTCTTTACAAATCCTTGTTTTGTGCTTCTAATTCGTGACTGGTGTTTTGTTTTGTTCTCTCTCCACGCCACGCCGACGTCATCCACCAGAACGCCTTCCGCATATGACAGAATATCAGAAGTGAGAGAAAAGTGTTTAATACGTTTGAAATATGAATATTTATCTCACAAAAACGCATTGGTTCACTACAGGAGGCCTTTATTCACCCCCCGGAACTGTGTGAGGGACGTTTTATTATGGATGCGTGCACTGTATTTCAAGTCTTCTGAACTGTTGACAACCGAACACTACCCCCACTGAAAGGCTTGGAGGGGCCAGGACAATTTTTAATATAACTCTGATTGGATTCGTCTGAAAGAAAAAAGTCACATACACCTAGGATGCTTCGAGGGTGAGTAAAACACAGGCTAATTTTAATTTTTGGGTGAACTAACCCTTTAAGGACACACCGACAGCAGCTAGTAAATTAGGCAGAACATGGGTGCTGAATTAAGTTCTTTTGCATCTTTTTGCACTTGAATGTTTAAACTGACAAGGTGTATTTGTTCGTTCAATCACAAGAAGATGCAAAAGATAACTCAATTTGATGTTTGCGTGCTGTCTGAGATGCGACTCTCTGTGTGCTCACCGAACACAGCACGCGAGTACTCAGTTGAGTTCTTCTGCATCTTCTTTTGCTTGAATGCTTTAAAATCTCTTGAATGTTTAAACAGGCAAGGCTTAAAAATCATATGCAAATTATAAGCTTTCGTGATGAAACGCAGCAGTGGCCCGTCAACTGTCCTGAGGGTCTTTCATGCTGGCTTCGGGCAGTTGGTTTAAACCCCCCCCCCCCCATGCCCCTATTAATTTTCAGTACTAAAATCACTGAAATTAAAACTGAAATAAAAATAAAGTTAAAAAGAAATATTAAAAAAAACAACAACTAATTAATATGACAAAAGAACAAAACAAAAATAACTAAAAACGTACACTAAAATTACACTGAAAACATAAAACTAAAAGCTAATTCCAAATATGAATACATATTATAATAGTATATAATATATAAATAAGGCTAAAATAAAACTGATCTAAATACAGTACATCTTTTCCTGCAGTTCACTTTCATAAACAGTCATTAGGATCATCATGTGGGAGTTGACTGCATCAAAAATATTGAAAATCTTTTGGAACTAATGTGCATTACCGTTACGGTAGAGTAGTCTTAACCGGACCGATGCCATAGAGGCCAGCAGTGAGGAAGCTCTGTACTCTGAGTCCAGATGCTCACAGATACCAGACAGAGAGATGAGGACTTTAGCCACGCTGCCTCGAGCCAGAGCAAACGCTAACAGAGTCAGCTCAGCCTCAGGAGAGACACAGCAGCTAGAGAGAGACAGGATGGTTAAAAGCAAAGCACTTCTGATAAGCTTTCTCAGCAGAGAAAGGCAGTGACCAGTTAGGTTCAGATGAAACAGCTGTAATTATTCACTGATAGAAAACAGCTTTCCATTATTATCAGGTTGACTCGTATAATTAAAACCAAAAGGGGTATGCCACTGTTGCCCTCCACGTCAGCATTGTTTTGACCCATTAATAACAGATTTAAACATGCTGAGCTGAGCTTGTGCTAGTAGAGCTTGATTCTTACTCTGCTATGCGCAGTAAAAAGCCGTCCACCTCTTCCAGAATGTTTGGAGAGAGGAATTTGGGAAACTCCATTGAAGACGGTGTTAAGGACAGGGGCGGCATGTGCTGTAAGGCTTTCCTAGAGAAAAAAAAAGCATTAAAAAAAACTGTACATTTACCTACTCTGAACAAATTAAGGGATTCATCAATATAAAAACATTCATATATACTGTATATGTATGTACAGGTGCATTAAATAAATTAAATGCACACAGACTGAAGTAGTTTAAGTCTTTGGTTCTTTTAATTGTGATGATTTTGGCTCACATTTAACAAAAACCCACCAATTCACTATCTCAACAAATTAGAATATGGTGACATGCCAATCAGCTAATCAACTCAAAACACCTGCAAAGGTTTCCTGAGCCTTCAAAATGGCCTCTCAGTTTGGTTCACTAGGCTACACAATCATGGGGAAGAATGCTGATCTGACAGTTGT
>NW_015505271.1:2246410-2268587 GCF_001515645.1 Sinocyclocheilus grahami | reverse complement strand
TTTGAAAGAAGTCTCTTATGTTCACCAAGGTTGCATTTATTTGATCAAAAATACAGCAAAAACATAAATATTGTGAAATACTATTACAATTTAATATAACTGTTTTCTGTTTTAATATATTTTAAAGTGTAATTTATTCCTGGGATGGAAAAGCTGAAATTTCAGCAGCCATTACTCCAGTGTTTAGTGTCACATGACCCTTTAGAAACCATTCTAATATGCTGAAAACAATTGTGCTGCTTAATAGTTTTGTGGAAACAATTATACATTTTTTCAGGTTTCTTAGATGAATAGAAAGCTGAAAAGAAGAATATTTATTTGAAATAGAAATCATTTGTAACATTATAAAAGTCTTTACTGTCACTTTTGATCAATTTAATGCATCACTGATGAACAAAAGTAATCAATTCATTTTTTTTTAATATCTTACTGACCGCAAAATCTTGCATGGCAGTGTACATGTCTCAACAAATTAAAATCAAATTCTAAAATCAAAATGCACTAGGCAAAATAGAGAAAGAAACATACAGCTACCATCAGCTACAAATCAGTGTGTAGCATGTGACTATAACACAACACATTTAGTGCTATTAGTGCCGTGCTTTTGTGAGAAGTAATATTCATTAGTTATTTCTCCTGACTTACTGTGTGCTCTGTAGGACGGTCTGTGCAAGCACAGGATTGGTTTCCATGGAAGCGGTGACGAGCGACGTGAGGAGAGACAGATACCATATAGCCGAGGCGTCGGATACCGAAACCTCTTTACTCTTGGTGATCTGGTAGCCCATTGTCTTCAGACCATGAATACGTGTGTCACAGCCATCGCTGAGGCAGCGCTTGATGTTTATCTGAATAACTGAGAGACAAAAGGAAGATCAGTGTAAGTTTACAAGAGCTTTCTGACTAGTATATACTTGGAATAAACAGAAATTACAGTCACTCTTTACATTCCGCTCACAGTCTGCAAATTCTATGCACACCTATCGTTCAAAAGGTTGGGGAATAGTACGATTTTTTTTTAAAGATGTCAATACTTGTATTCAGTAAGGATGCATTAAATTGATCAAAAGTGACAGTAGAGACATTTATAATGTCACAAAAGGTTTCTATTTCAAATAAATGTGGTTCTTTTGAATCTACTATTCATAAAGGATCTTGGGAAAAAAATGTATTACAGTCTCCACAAAAATATTAAGCAGAACAACATATTTCAACACTGATAATAGTAATAATAAGAAGAAATGATTGTTGAGCAACAAATCAGCATTTTAGAATGCTTTCTGAAGGATCATGTGACACTGAAGACTGTAGAGTAATGGCTGCTGAAAATCAACTTTACCATCACAGGAATAAATAACATTAAACAAACAAAATATATTAAAATAGAAAAAATATTTTAAATTGTAATAATATTTCACAACATTAGTGGCTTTATTGTATTTTTTATCAAATAAATGCAGCCTTGGCGAATATAAAAGACTTCTTTCAAAATCCCCAAACTTTTGAATAGTAGTGTACAAATTAAAATAGGGCTGCAACAACTAATCGATCAAATCGATTATTATCGATTATGAAAATCATCGACAACGATTCTCATTATCGATTAGTCGGGTCTGCCCACAGTGCACGTCCAACTTCAGCCGGTCTGACAAAGCACTGAATGACGCATTTCTATGGACAAAATGCATCTAAAAATAGTGGAGGAAACATAATGCGATACTGTGGGAGAGTTACGTGATCCAATGCCCTGTCAGGCGCTTATACAGATGATGCGTGTGCGTCCTCAGCGCAAAAACTTTCAGTTTACGGTCATATCCTTGTGTATAAATGTCACAAATTCACGCGAGCATTTCCATTTCCTTCCTGACAGTCTGTGTCGAGATTTATTCATTACTTAATGAGCGGCGGCCGCGTGCACGGGCGTCAGACAAACGGAAAACACAAAAACATTTATTGTGCTGAAATATATCTGTTGTTGAAAGTTAAATTAAGGTTTAAATGTCAACATGCATTGCGAGTATTTTATGAGAGTAGGAACTGTAAGGGGATGACAGCATGTATTTAGGAATAAGGTTTTTAACAAATTATGGTTTGTGCCACTGCAGCTCTAAACTAACAGTACTGGTGATTAACAAAATTATTTTTTCGCTTTCTGTATTGGTTAGTCCTCCAATATGCGTAAGCTCTTTAGTAACAGTAGTAGGCTATTTCTAATGCTATAATATAATTAGTGCTGTTATCTATGAAAGAAAGACAGAGAGCTTTAAAGTGTTTTTTTTTTCAGATACCCAATTACAGTCAAAAAGTACATAAACAATGCCAGCAAGAATGCAAGCTGTTATATGAAGGGCATAGGAGGCCATTTTTTTAATGTGAATAAATACAATTTAGTTGTTTAAGTTTATTTGCCCAATAAATTACTATACATTTTTTTGATTTAAACAATTTTTTGACAGATTCCTAAAATGTGTTTTCTCTTAATTACGGCAGGAGGTCTAATAAATTGTTAAGCACCATATGTTTTCATAGCATAGCATTTGTTTGAAGGACATTGGGCAGAATGTGGAATAGTGTGTTTTTGTCAATAAAATAAAAAATATATTTAAAAAAAAAAATCTGATTAATCGGAAAAATAAAAATAAAACAATAATAATCACCAACTAATCGATTATCAAAATAATCGTTAGTTGCAGCCCTAAATTCAAACTTCAAACAGAAAATTCTGCTGTACAAGTGTGTTGCTCACAAGGATGGCTGATGTTGGCGTTATCCAGTAGCGGTACGTAACCCGTGACGTTACTGGGGATCCTCACATCTCTGATCTCCTGCAGGGAGCGCCGGTTCTTTCCTACAGCTATAGACACCAGCTGTGGCATGTAGCTGTGGTCATTAGATGCTACCGCAATGGCCAGCCGTCTCAAAACTATGTCTGGCTTCAGTTTTAACCTGTGAAAGTGGTGAGTCAGAGGAAGTGGTAATATTTAACTAATTATTTAGCGAAGGCAATGGAATGTGTTGCATCATCAGCTATAATTTAATTCCATGTAGATGCACCAATGAAATGGACAGCTTGCCTTATCCAGTGTGAGCGAGCACTACCGTCCGACTGCCAGAAAGACACTGTCTCACCATTGGTCATCTTGTTGATATCTGCACTATTGGATGAAGCCTCGATGAAGCTGTAGCACTGGGTGACCACCTTAACTTTATCCACATCTGGGTCATGATTGAGCTCCGCTCTGTACTGGATGTCTAGATCTGAGAGGACAGCCAGCAGAATATGAATATGAAGAACAAAGGAAATGTTCTCATATATTATCCACAGTAAACTGCACCTCTAGCAGCACAAAATGGAAACGGATTTTTATTTAATTATTCTTTCCAATTGAGTGCTGCAGGAATAATGAGCCCTATAACTAGCAGAAAACTTCTGGTTCCATCGTCCCAAAGTCAATGAGTGTTTTGAATGGGGTATTGATTAATGGCACAACATGTAGGATATTTTTATTAAAATATCTAAAAACCACTGGAACAGTGTTATATGTTTTGCTGACTTGTGTACTTACATTATCCCAAATGTTTCGAAGAATGTTTAAATCCAGAGAAATAAGCAATTTTAACTAGTGACGTGGACCGTGTCTATAGTGTCATTGTGTCGCCTGCCAATGACGTTATACATCCTCGATTTCTAGTTTTGTTTTGTAGAAAACATGGAAACACCAAAGACGCTTTAATGTTGTGCATTTGATAGACCGGTGACGACCGCACAGAGTAGCATTATAATATATATGTTCAAATGTATCTAGTATGATAAAACAGCGCTGCTTTTTTCCCCCACATACGCACGACCGGAAGGAGTGGAAGCGGTCGACTGTGGCATAATAAAAGCTCTGCTGCTTTCGAGCCGTGTGTCGCGCTCGTTCAGCGGCCACGTTTCGCTTCGACGCCTTTCAGCCTCACCCTGCTTCATTCTACTACGTTAATAAATCATTAGCTCATCCATGAACATGATTTCTGCCCGAGTCCCGTCGGATTGCATCGGCTGTGGGGATGAAGACGACAACTCCCATGATTCCACACTCAGTCACAGCGTCATCAAACTACGCCTTTGTCTCTTTGTTTATTTTGAATATGCGCCCTCTAGCGGCGAAAAAATGACATATTGTGCCTTTGAATGTCTGAAATAAGGTCTGTGATTAACACAACCTTAATATATTTTCAAGTTTTACTGTACGAATTAAAATACATCAGTATACCTGTTTTGTTTTAAAGATTTTATGCATTTTGAGTAGTGGTCGACCGATATTGGTTTTTTGACAGCCAATGCCGATATCTTTGAAAGCAGGGTGTGCGATATAATTTTATTTATTTTAATTGATGTTTAAGAAATTTGAAATCATTTGAAAATGGATTAAAAAGTTAATGTGTTAAATAAACATACTTATACTTTAGATGACATAGTATTTTTCACAAATAAATAAATATTTATTAATAATATAATAAAAAAAGGAAGTAAACACTGTAACCAACAGGGCACTCAGTATTCTGGGAAGTTTGTGTGCATTGGGATTTGGGAATCATATTTTTTTCAAATAAAGCCAAGGTAACACTCATTTTACATACAGCACACAGTGGAAAAGACATGAATGCATAAAGAGGGCAAATGCATAAAGCGCAGCATATTTTGAAATCACGAGTTTAAAGTTTGTCGATCGCGTATCTCCAGTGAAGCTGAACTCTCCTCCAGTCAGGATTCAATTCACACGGACCGATCGTCACGCAGAGAACACATGCAGGATACACATGCACACTTCACAAGATCTCACAACTGGATCCGACTAAGTTTGCAAGGTTTGTGAAATGAAATATTCATTAGTCATTCAAAGATTTGTTTAAATTATATAAATGCACATTTGCTGAATGCTGATGGCAAACAAAAAAGTATTATAATGTTTGCCTTTCTATTAGTAATAATATAAAAGCAATCGTTATAATACTTTTTGTATACATTTTAATTCCTTTGTTTAACCATTATATCTGATTATTAGGCAGACTTCTATCCGTATTAGACAGAACTGTTAACGACAACAGCGAACAAGAGGGAAAAAGAATGTTTAAAAATGTTTAAAAGAAGAAAGAAATTCATAGGTTTGGGACAATTGAGTATTATTATTGGATGAACTATCCATTTAAGAACCCTGACACACATACATTCATGTATCATTTTTTTTGCATTTCTGTTTGGCTCACTGTGTGCTCAGGCGCTGCCGTTGTCAGCACCGTCAAAATAAAAGTCCCGCCTCGAACGCATCGGCCAAACAGAAACTTATCGCCCAATGCCGATATTTTAAAAAAGCCAAATATCGGCAGATATATCAGCCTTGGTAATATATCGGTCGATTACTAATTTTGAGTTGCTAATAAGTGGCTAAATGGGACTACAGAGGTCGTTGAGGACATTATATGTCATCAAACAGGAAAACTCATCTACTCATTAGTTTGCTTTCACAGTCGCGTTGCGTTTATACTCGCACTCCTGCAAACTAACAAACTCAAACTTTCCAACTTGTAGATTTTAAATTAAGATTGAAAGCATTGTTAGAAGTTTAGTGGTGGTGATGTTGAAGTCATACAACTGTGATGTAGATTGTTTACAGCCTAACTTTAGCTTTTTACTTTGGTGAGTGCATTTAGGCTTCAAAGTCGTGGCCTAACGGTTAGAGAGTTGGACAAAGGTCATGGGTTCGAGTCTCGGTACCGGCAGAGATTGTAGGTGGGGGAAGTGAATGTACAGCTCTCTCTTCCACCTGCAATATCACGACTGAGGTGAGACCCTTGACCAGGCCACCGAACCTCAAACTGCTCCCCGGGCGCATCGGCAAAAAAATGGCTGCCCACTGCTTCGGGTGTGTGTTCACGGTGTGTGTGTGTGTGTTCGCTACTCACTGCTGTGTGTGTGCAGTTGGATGGGATAAATGCAGAGCACAAATTTCTGAGAATGGGACACCATATACTTGGCACCGTCACTGTCACTTTAAAAATGAATGAAATCTGTGTTCATTTGTAAAGATTATCTTGATAAACAAAAGTGCACTATAGTGAGAGTTCTTAAATCACCCTTCTTTGGCCTTGAACCTACAACCTCTCAGTTACCAGCCGAGACTTGGCATGAACCACTAGGCTACAGCAGGTCATTGCTCATCTGAGTGACATGTCTCATCACCTCCTCGCACTCATCTCTGGGCGCGTCTCTGCTCTCCAGCATCTCACAGAACTGCTCCAGTGTGACGGACTCCTCTCCGCGGCTTAGCCGCTCCTCCAGCCAGCGCACCAGAGCGCTCTCGTTGCGCGCCAGCACCGACTCCGAAATGGCGACCCATGAGTCGCTCATACGGGCCGCTGCCTCTCGCAGCTTCACCTGCTCCAGCAGAGCTGCAGGAGTGGGGAGTCCATAGCTCGGGGCCGGCGGGTTCGCAGAACCTCTTCCGCTTCTCCCCGGACCGGAGCCTGCCGCGACTCCTTCTCCACCACCTCCGCCGCCGCCGCCACCACCACCACCTCCGCTGCCGGCCCTGTTGCCTGTGGCCGCGGAGGCCGGGCTGCCCTCAGCGAACACGGGACTCTCCGTTTCTACGTCCTCCTCGTCGCCGCTCCCAGCGCCACATCCTCCCTCCGCGTTTCCCATGGTGTTCTGCGGCTTCGGGCTCTCTTCCGATTGCCTCGAACCCAGGTTTCAAGCTAAGTTTTAGTGTCAGGGTTGATTAGTTCAGGGTGCTTTTCCCGTCCGCGCGTTCCTCCGCTGTCTCTACCGCATTAACTGACGTCATGTTTGTCAGCAAAAAACCAAACTTTGGTCCTTCCGTGAGCTCAGCGACGCCCGCTGCGCTGCCCCCTAGCGTCCACCGCCAGTACTCGCAAATCACGGTGTCAAATTATAACATTTTTGTAACGTAAATGATGTAATTTTTTTAATGTTGGACGGGAAATAAATAAATATGTGCTCATATCTGAAGTTGACGTTCAGTGATGATGTCAGTTTGTAGGTCACCTGGAAAGCTAATTCTTAATATATAAAAAATGATAAATAAATTTTGTATTAATAACAAAGTTATTGGAAAGCTGAACATTTCATTTGCATGTGAATTCTGTAGACTGGAAAAGGCACTTGTTTTAAAATAGTATTTGTATTTAATATTTAGAAACCTACATTAAAAGAACACTGGGGTGTGTGATAGAAATATGTGTATTTGATGTGATTTTTTTTCTCAGAATGACATTTTGGAATATGAATAATAATAATACAATGGCAATACATTGCATTTGCTTATTTTGTTAGGAAAATACCACATACATAAAAAGAATGGTCTCTTTGAAAACTACATTTCTTACCTTTTATAAATAACTTACAATTATACATAAACCTTTTGGAACAATCTAAAAACAAACAAATAAAAATCTGTAAACATGTAAAGTTTTAAAAAGCACTGAAATGTATGTAACTTCTGTTTTCTAGCAACTTCTGTTGTTAATGATGTGACCATGTAATAACTCTTGTTCTTGTGGCACTTATTAAAAAAAGATTCATTATTTGAAACACTTGAAATTTCAGTTGGCAAATGAGCAAAATCTCATACATTTACAAACAGAATTTCATAGCCTTATTCTGAGAGTAACCAGGCCATACTTTGACAGCTTTACGTTCTTTCAGAGATAGAGAGAGAGAGAGAGAGAGAGAGAGAGAGAGAGAGAGAGATTTGAAAGCAGCAGGGGCTGGCGGGTTAAACGACTAGTGGCAGCTGATACATAAAAATGTATAATAATAATACAATTGTGGGATCTTTGCATCATCATTAAAAAAAAACAAAAAAAATAATTTCATTGTTCGTTTCGGTCTGAGCTGTATCCCTTCTAGCCACAACCGGGCTGGCGCTCTCTCTGGCAGCGGCAGGTCGCAGCGCCACTCCCGGAGGCATCCCCAGCTGCCACTAGTCGTTTCTAGTCGTTTCTAGCAGCTGCCAGAGGTCTTGCTCGCCGTTTCTGCTGTTTGCTCGGTAAAACTACACTGTTCTCAGTGGCGTGCGGTGGATTTTTATGTATCAGCTGCCAGAGCTCTTGCCAGAAGTCAAAGGCAGCTGCCACGGTTTTTCTCGCCGTTTCTGCAGTTTGTATGGTTTCTGTACTGCAATAAATGCTGTCAAGTAACCCTGAATTGTTCGTATACCTGGAGATAATTTAAAAAAATATATATTTTTAAATCACCTTTCAGCTTGTATTTTCCTAATACATTTGCGCATGCGCTGTCCAACACAGCACAACATGTTGACAAATGTGATATTGTTGATAACGATGTGTTGTTCGATACGGAGTGCCATTGCTGTTTATTCTCGTCTATGTACATTGTCTTCGCACAATGCTGAAATATTTGGTAGCTCTTATTTCAATATTCCTGGCCGTATGGACAGTGCCCGAGTGGCTCACATTCTCGATCTATGGCAATGTTGTGAATGTGCAGCAGGTCAGTAACGTGCGAGCGTCTGCACCGGTTCGCATGCTGACCGAAGATGAGCTGTCTTTATACAACGGAGGAGAGAACAGTAAAGGATTGTACCTGGCGATCTTAGGACAGGTGTTTGACGTTGAAAAGAGGAGCAAACATTACGGGCCTGGCGGCGGTTATCATTTCTTTACAGGTTAGTTCACTATGCAATTTACAGGCCAGATTTGGAGTGATGCTAACGCATAGAGATTGCTGAAATCTGTGAAGTTCGTGCAGGGAAAGACGCCTCAAGGGCGTTTATTACAGGTGATCTCACGGAGGCTGGCTTAACTAGCGATGTCTCGGATTTCACTGACTCACAGATTGTGGCTCTGTGTCATTTGATCAGAGGGCTACACTCCAGTGGGTGGGTACCAAATGACGTTCGGTGACCATTTTCATAGCAAGTTTCTAGCTATTTTACGATTTCTTGCAGAATTTTTGAAAGAAAATACATTTTATTTTCAGATTTATAATTTGAAGAACTTAAAATGCTTGTAAGACTCTTCTATGGTGTAATAATTGTATGAATGTCTTTATGCTTTTAAGTCCCATTGTTAAAAAAATAATCATTTATAATAATATTTTACCTACAAATAAAAACTGTCATGAACAGGTGAGTAAATGATGACAGATTTTTAATTGCAGGGTGAACTGTCCCTTTAAGGGCTCTCTCCTCTCCATGGCCCATGTGCTGCAGGTAAACTGACTGGCCAATTCTACACAGAAAGCGGGCAGTCCACTGACGCTTTGCTACATGCGGAGGCTTTCTTGACTGAGGGGTTGAAGAAAAAGGCCCAAGCTCAGAGTGAGATGCAGCTGTACCCAGCCTGTAACTCGGGAGTGGAGCGAAGCCAGTGAGGGACGAGTATGGTGCTCTACAATGAGTTTTTTTTTTGGACTTTTTAATCTACCAATGCTTTGGACAACATTTGCTATATTTCCTGGAAAAAATGTAACACAAATTACATTTTTTTTGCAGTGGTGGCATTCACAGAGACTGGATTGGAGTACCCAGAATGCTTTTCTCACCTGGGTCTGGCCACTCTGGGTCAGGACTGTCAGATCCTGTTCACGCTGAGAACCGAAACCTCAGAGGGTACAAAGACTGTCCTCCTCATGCAGAGTCCTGCCGTATCACTAAAGACTGAGCTGCATGTCTTCGTCACACTATGAGTGTCACTGTATTTCATTTGGTTTTTAAGGACTCTTCATCACTTTCTTCAGTGAGATAATGTTTATAGAGATGTTTTTTTTTTTGATGGGTTTAACTTTGTTACAGGCACATGCTACGTGAATGCTGCTGCTTGCTATTTATATAGCTATGTTTCTAATTTAATTGCTTCTCTGATTTAGATTTCACTTCTAATTTCATTGCAGTTTGTAGCCAAGTATATTGCTTATGCCATAAAATCAAGATTGTTAATTAAATAAGACAATTTTTTAGATTTTTTTTTTAATTGTCCTTTATGTAAAGTTGTCCTCCCTTTCTTGAAAAGGATACTAGAGGCGGCGACAGGCTAAATATCTGAGCATACAGATACCATACAATGTGCAGAAAGATTAAACGGAGGCCAAATCGTAGGTTTGTCACATAGACAAAAAAGCACAACCTGCATTAAGTACAAAACAGTTGTAGTGGTCAAAAATATCATACATTTATCTGTACAATTTAACAATAGCAATAACAGACTGTGGACATGGCCATCCCCCCAAACAAATCAAAAACTCAATCTTCCTTTGAAATATGAAATGTATCAGAAATGTAAAAAAACGTTGATAAAGTGCACCTGTTAAGCATGGACATGAAAAAGCATTTAAAAATGATAGGTCAACATAATGCGATGCGTTACGCCACCAAAAAGACTTTTGAAAGAGTTCTCGAAAACAACGATCAAGCGAGCAGCTCCCCCAGCGCTAGCTTGCAGAGCAAATGTTAACTGGAATGTATCCTTTGGTGATCAGAAATGAATAAAGTGTGATTATGATGCAATGATGACTAACAATAGGCTACAGATGATGTCATGCATATGCATAGTAACTAAGTATATCAGAATTCCGAACTTGTATTTCTGCACCTGTCTAGCTTAATAGAATCACAAGAAACGATTTGAAATCCACATCTGAAGTGTTTCTCAAATTTTAGTATGATGTAAACTAATGGATCGGTTAAAATAAAGTCCACTGAATATGCAGATTAATAAATGATTAAGTTTACTAATATTACTAAGAACACAACATTAACCAAGCAAGGTACATTTCTCCATCTCTTTCTTTTGATTTGAACTCCAGAGAAAGAGAAATGTCCTTCCACAGAGGTTAAAATGTGTTAAAAACCTCAATACAACAACTGAAAGACCCTGCACAGTATGATTAAGGCTTCACACTACTTAAACATGGCTACCTTTCACAGATGCCTTCATATCCAGCAGCATTTCACACCAAACAAACTTCCTTGAAATGTTCACAAGACGCTGCATCTACCTCCAACTGGGTTCGAACTATCTGTAAAAAAAAGTCAAGTCAATTCAAGTAGGCCTACTGATGGCATGATTGCATGTTCAGTCATGCATTAGACTCATCATACTTATGGAAAATGAAGTACTAATAATAATCATATAGTGTCCATATAGCACATTAGCCCTGTCAAAAACCCCTATGGATCTTTTTTAGTAGTAAATAACAGTTGCCCTTCTCATATCACACTTGGTTTTTGCCAAAAGCTGAACTTCGGAACTACAATTTTCATTTGCATCTGCATTCCACAAGTTTTAATCTGGATCCTCGACACATAATAGTTTGGTTCTAAAATGTACTGCTAGAACAAACACACTTGTTATGGTTGTATTTTTTCCTTTGACAAGAATGGAATGGTTTTGTTCAAGGGCTCCTCCTCTCTTTGTGTCTTACTCCATTTCTTCATCCTCCCAGGCCCAGCCCGTAGGTTCACGGTCAGCTCGGCTGGTGCCCGTCTGCCCGTGCTTCTCCAGTCCATTAGGACACGCCACCCAATGTCAGCACATCAAAGCAGATGTCGCATACACGCACAGGTTTGTTCAGGTCAAATTTGATGATGGGGATCTCCTTTATAGAGCACTTATGGCAGAGCAGACGCCCACAATGGCGGCTAAGAGAGAAAGAAAAAGACAATAAAAGACTGAGTTATTAGGTAACAGGACATAGGGAAGATGACAAAAAGTGAACATCATTATAAATGGAGTTATGAATGAGAAAAAAGGGTGAATTCACAAAGGTCTTTATAGCGGTAAACAGACTGAACACTGTATATTGCCTACATACCAGTGATGTTTCCTGGTGGTGACTCCAAATTTGGTCATACATTCATAACAGTTTGAACCATCACACCACGGGGGCTCTTTGGATAGCATATCTGAACCGTTCAAAACGTGATACATAAGACTAGTTATATATAACTACTACCAGCATTGTAAATGTCTTAGAAACACTAAACCTGTATCACTTACCTAGTAGACGGAACAGAAGCTGCTTAGTGGCAACTTGATAGTTGAAGATGTTGATGCCCTGGTTGTTATTGACGCCAAGTCGAGCTCCAGCCCTCACAATGGCACGACACAGGTTAGCGTTTCCTTTCATGTATGCCAACAGAAGCACTGCAAGGAGAAAAACATCAACTATCACTGAAAAAAAACAATATGGCATGATTGCTATTATTAAGGAAAATGATCTATTTAAAAATGCATATTCAGTATAATTGGTAGTCCTTCACCAACCTGTGTACCCTTCATTGTCGGGTTTATCCAGGGGATACTCAGGCATGCATTCCAAAAACAGCTCAAAGATGGCTGCTGCGTTCTCCTTCCCATACTGGCCAAGGACATGCATGGGAGATTGACCTCTATAGATAAGAAAAGAGGGCAAAACTATTAAAGTTAGTGAACGTCAATGAATATTGCACATTTTGTGTGTGTGTGTTTTTTTTTTATACATTTGTGGAGTAAGATATTCTGAGCCAAACCTGAGATTAAAGGCCTCTGCATCTATGTTGGACTCGGTGAGTAGAGCACGCACATTATTCAGACGCCCCTGCATCACGGCCAGATGAAGTGCTATTAGTAGGAAATATAAAGAAATGGAATTTATTCCTACAAGAATATTATAATAAATGTACTTTTTTGCACTCATATTTTACTGATTTACACCGACTACTGAGCCCTTTTACTGCAAGTGTAGCACAATAGGCTACCATTGTTTCCATTCTCATCTACTGCAGCAAAATCAACGCCATTCTCGATCAGGACAGAGCAGATTGTGGAAAGATCCTGTTGTGCAGCGAGATGCAGCGCTGTCTGACGATGCTTGGTCAACTCATTTACTTTAGCACCAGCCAAGAGCTGTAATCCACACACACATCAGAGAAAACACAAATATATGACTTGAAAATAATAGAATAAAATAAAAAATAAAATGAAATAATTATCTTTACTTTACCAGATTTCTGACAATTATCTCTGATCCCGCCTGTACGGCCAGGTGTAGAGGAGAAAGTTTGGCACTGTCCTGCACTCTGGAGTTCACGTTGGCCTGTACACTAATGAGAAAGAGCACACTCTCTATGTCTGAGTTCTGCACGGCAACATGCAGGAAGTTGCGACCTTTGTTGTCCACCTAGACAAAGCGAGAGAACATTTATCCAGTGGCTTGTGACAGCACACATATAGAAACAATGTGGAGTAATTTCATCTTTGTCTGTGAGTATAATAAGGCCCACGCACCTGTTCAGCAGCGCCAGGCTCTCTCTTGAGGATGGCTTCGGCAGCCTTATTGTTCTTATGGGTCATGGCACAGGCAAATGGTGTCATGCCTTGTCTGTCTCGAATATTCAACCGGATTTCTGGGTGGGAGATGAGCAGCTGGATGATGACACTTTGCTGGTTGCTGATGGAGACATGGATGGGAGCACGACCCTCTGAATCCTGCTAACAGAGAAATGGATACTGCGGCTATAAGGGCATTTTAAACTGTGTGTACATGGAACATATCTGCATAAAGCACTTGTTAAATTGCGTTGTCATCTACAGAAAAAGAGAGAAGAACTAGAATGAATGTATGCATTTGTATGAACCTGTGCATTCACATTGGCTCCGAACTCCAAAAGGCACTGTGCCACCTCCTCCAGACCCCAGGATGCAGCCAGATGCAGTGGGCTCTGTCCATCTCTCGCCACCTCATCTCCCTCACCATTAGGACCAGGCCTCCTCGGGCTGTTCACATCACAGCCACTGAAAACACATGTTGAGATCAGTGACATGGAAGTTAAACTTTTACTTCAAAAGTCACTTTTTGGAATGTCTGTTCAATTATTATTACGTTACGTTCATTTATATATGTAAGTGATTATTTGGAAATAATTTGATCATTTTAACCAGCATAACATGCAATTAATCTGATTATAGTTTTGACTGATAAACAATTCTGCTATATATATATATATGCACACACACACACACACACAGTGGCGTGAAAAAGTGTTGGCCCCCTTCCTGATTTCTTATTTTTTTGCATGTTTGTCACACTTTAATATTTCAGATCATCAAACAAATTTAAATATTAGTAAAAGATAACACAAGTGAACACAACATGCAGTTTTTAAATGAATGTTTTTATTATTAAGGGAAAACAAAATCCAAAACTACATGGCCCTGTGTGAAGAAGTGTTTGCCCCCTAAACCTAATAACTGGATGGGCCACCCTTAGCAGCAACAACTGCAATCAAGCGTTTGCGAAAACTTGCAATGGAGTCTGTTATAGCGCTGTGGAGGAGTTTTGGTCCACTCATCTATGCAGAATTGTTGTAATTCAGCCGGCCTAGATTTAGCATCTTACTTCAGGTGATTGCGTTTAGACTTCAGAATCCATCCCAGTTGTTCATTTGTGAAGTCTCAGAACTTATTTTCTGCAATAATCCAAATGTCAGTGGGAAAAAAATCCTATTGGGTTTCTGTCAAGGAAACCAGGGTGCTGTTAACTTCTGTGTTGTACTACAAAAATATGTCATCATTGCAGTGCTTCAGGCTGAGACTAAGACTGGCCCTTTACACAAGGTTTTAAATGCTAGTGTATATATATATATATATATATATATATATATATATATATATATATATATATATATATACACTAGCATTTAAAACCTTGTGTAAAGGGCCAGTCTTAGTCTCAGCCTGAAGCACTGCAATGATGACATATTTTTGTAGTACAACACAGAAGTTAACAGCACCCTGGTTTCCTTGACAGAAACCCAATAGGATTTTTTTCCCACTGACATTTGGATTATTGCAGAAAATAAGTTCTGAGACTTCACAAATGAACAACTGGGATGGATTCTGAAGTCTAAACGCAATCACCTGAAGTAAGATGCTAAATCTAGGCCAGGGGCGGATTGGCCATCTGGCAAATGCCAGAGGGGCCGGACCATTTTGTTTAATGTGGGCCGGTCAGATTTTTTCTAAATATATATATATATATATATATATATAAATAAAATTGTTTTAACGGGCCAACAGCACATAGGTCAGGTTTTTATCGCTTGCACGATTTCTCTATGGTTATAATAATAATAATGTTAATAATAAATAAATGTTAAGCATTTAGCCCAGTCGACCGAACTGTTCAGTCAAAATCAAGCACGTCATCAGAGAGATTGCAACACGAGCTAATTTTCAGTAAAAGCTAGATAATGGACCGTAAAAAAGGAAAGGCGGTGCAGAAAAACTTTGAGAAAGGAAAAAAAAGGGCTCAAGTCTGACGCTGCTAAATGCGTAAAATTAACCGAACTCTTTTAAAAAGGTTTAAATTTGGCTGCTGCAGCTGAGGACAGTTAGTGCCGCAGAGGTAAGATGAAAACAGAAAATACAGCTAGCACAAATCATTTTCACACTACTTCTGCCAGTTAGCGCCGGTTTTATTTATTTTATTTTTTTTTGACAGTAGCCTACATTGTATAAAAACAGTTGTAAGCTTAGCGTAAGAACCCCAGTATATTTTAAAATGTCATTGCTTCGTGATAATTGGTTAACTGGTTTGTGCTAACGAGCCTGTTACTGAATTGAATGACTGAAAAATCAGCAGATAAAGTGGGATTTAGGGTAAAAACTGATGTAGGCTACTTGCAACACATCAAAAACCTATAGCAATAGCCATAGTACTATAGACATTTGTAGTGAACTTTTCTTTTAATATGTAGATAGTCATATATTAAAATAAAACATTTAACACACATACAGTACATAAGTTTTCAGTATGCAATAAATCCTTAGGTAGAGTGGACTGCAGAGTCAAGTGTCATGGAGGTAGGAAGACAATGAGAGGGACACACCCTGATACAGATGCTGCCAGTTTCTTAATAATGCGGCTCTAATTAACTATTTATTAACTCTTAGGATAGGAGGAACCTGTGCCTGTGTCACACACACACACACACACACACACACACACACACACAGAGAGAGAGAGAGAGAGAGAGATCACACTCACACACAAATGCACATGCAGCACATACTAGCAACACTTCAGCATACTTTAATTCACAAATAATTGTATATCAAAAAGGATTTAATGCTGCTACTATTTATAGTTTTTGCTACATATTCTATTCCCTTTTTTGCTATTATTACTTGTTTGTATTCATGTGTATTTCAATGTTGAGAGCAGTCAGTGAGAAAATATTTTGTTGTAATGTTTAAGTCCTATACTGTGTTCATTAACTAGGATGTTGCTGGAATCAGTACAGCCAGAGACCCCTGGTCTTCCAACACCAGTGCTGTGAGGAAGGATGCTACGGTAGGTCTAGCAGAGACAGGGAGGAGTATGGTAGAGGTAGAAAAAACCCAACAGACAGACAGTGACAACAAAGAACAACATACTGTAGTGAATGACAGTAACAGCAGACAAATGGCATAAACAGACAGCACACAAACTCTACAACATCCTCAGATTATTTTTCTTTTGTTTTTACTATATGTGTAAATTTGTTATAAACGTGTGCTCTTTAAAAAGTAATAAGCATTGTTTGCCAGACACATACATTAAATGTTTAAATATCTGTTACATATATGGTACTGCTTATATTATTTCACCATCTGCACACAAACGTAAGTAGTGAATGTGTGGGTGGGGCTGTGTCAGTGTGGTAATATGGGCCGGTGTGGCTACAGCACCAGGGCTGCATTTCTGTCCCAGTCCGCCCCTGATCTAGGCTATATACAAACTACACCACAACGAACTACACCACAACTTCAATGATTACTAAGCTTCCATCAACTCTTTTGGTCTTTATTAAAAAACATCTTCTCTGAAAGTTTGGGTTAGAATAATTAGCAATTATAAACATAAGGCAGTGAAAGCAGACTAGTGAGTAGATGGTTTTTTCTGTACAGTGTGATGATGTTTAAGGTAATCAGCAACAAATGTAGTCCCTTTATTATGACAATTAAAAGCTTTAAAAAAAATCACAAGGGGGTATTATTTTGTAGAATAAAACGTGAAAATATGTGTTAAGCACAGAACTTATTTCAGGCATTTCACCAAAAATCTATCTCAAAAATTGACTTCAGGACGATGGAAACGGAAGTGCTAAAATGCTAACTTATTTCAGGATTTTGGCCTACAAAAATATGTCATCCTGCAGCACTCTATAGGAATGAAGCTAATGAAGCACGACCAATCAGTTAAGTGTTTTGCAAATGTCAACTTGATGGCCTGTCATGCTCATTTTTTACAATGCAAATTCTGCTCAGAAGCAAGATAAATTAAGGAGAGGTTTTGCAAACCTGCGTATAAGGAAGCAGGCAGTGATCTCGTTGTTCTCATCGATGGCTCTGTGGAGAAGAGTCTGATGACATCCTCCAGGCCCTGAACTCCAACAGGTTGCATCACACCCGTGCCTGACCTAATCCAAAAATGAACAACAAGTCAAATCAACTCATCATAGACAAGCATTATTTTTTAACCAAAATATGGAAACTAAATGTTTCAAGATCAACAATATATTAAATGAAGTTAAAACGCTCCAAATTGGTAAATGGAAAAATGTTCTCACCAATGTGGAAGCTATGTCCTCCAAACCATTTTCTAGAGCCAGCCAGAGTGGAGGATCACCCTTCTCATCCACCACTGACATGTCTGCTCCTCTTGTGCAGATGGCGTCCACTACTAAAGGAAGCTGGTTACTGATGGCCAACTGTAAAGCCGTCTGCCCCTCCTGGGTCCTGGAACGATGCATGATTTGTAGTTTGAGGATCTGTTATGTGTGTCAACTCTTTCAGTAATAGCTATTTTGGGGGAAACCGAGGGGGGATGGGATTGAGACACACTGCAGGCAGGACTCAAACCATCATTGCTGACATTAACAGCACAGCTCAACATGTCTGGGGGATGTATGCTAACCAACGTTTTATAGCACTTTCAGGTAGGTGCAGTACCTGACGTTGATGTCAGCCTGGTGCTCCAGCAGGAAGAGGGCGCTCTTGCTGTCCTGTCTCTTTATGGCCATGTGCAGTAGCGTCTGTCCATCAGACATGGTGTCATTAATGGCTGCTCCAGAACCCAGCAGCTGTGCGGCGATAGTGTGCATACCTAGTGATGTAAATAAGAAAATAATGTGAAAAACTGAATGATCTGCATGAGCAGTGAACCCACAGGAGGAGATTTTTTAACAGAACCCACCAGTCCAGAGTGCGAGACCCAGAACGGTCTGATCCATTGAGTCTTTCAAACTGAAGTCAGGGATGATCTGCAGGTTGTTGGTGGCATGTAGTGCATTGGCTATGACAGATGGAGCAGAAATGAAGTTATGAGTGACATAAGATGGCATGGCTGCATAGATCAGCACTCAAATCCAACATCCTCGCACATCCCTCACCTTTCTGCTCTAGTATGACAGACACTACATCTGGATGGTTGTGAATGATGGCCAGGTGGAGCGGACTTTGCAAGGAGACTCCTTGGCTTTTCTCGACTCCATCAGGCAGAGTGCTGTCAGTCTGCAGGTTAGGATTCGCCCCCTGCTGGAGCAACTCTGCTGTTAGCCCTGCCAAGCCATATCGGCAAGCCGTATGGAGTGGGGTCTCACCCTAAAAAAGAAAATTTGATCATAATATATATAATCATCATAATAATTATATATATTATATTATATAATACATATTTAATTTATAATAATCCACCCCTACTAATTTACTATTACTCTATTATTGAGTACTATACTTACTATTATTATTGTGTTTATTCATGTATGTGACACTGGACCACAAAACCAGTCTTAAGTCACTGGGGTAAATTTGTAGCAATAGCCAAAAATACATTGTATGGGTCAAAGTTATCGATATTTCTTTTATGCAAAAAAATCATTATGATATTAAGTAAAGATCATGTACCATGAAGATATTTAGTAAATTTCCTACCGTAAATATATCAAAAATGTATTATCATTAGTAATATGCATTGCTAAGGACTTTATTTGGACATATTTTATAGGGATTTTCTCAATATTTTGATTTTTTTTGCACCCTAAGATTCCAGATTTTCAAATAGTTGTATCTCAGGCAAATATTGTCCTAATATATATATATATATATATACATATCCTAACAAACCATACATCAATAGAAAGCTTATTTATTCAGCTTTCAGATGTATATAAATCTCAATTTCAAAAAATTGGTTTTGTGGTCCAGGGTCACATTTATCAAATGTATATATACACACCACCATTCAAATGTTTTTCAAGTCTCTAATGCTCACCAAGGCTGCATTTATTTGATAAAAAATACAGTAAAAAGTCATATTTCAGAATTTTATTACAAATTAAAATAACTGTTTTCTATGTAAAATGTAATTTATTCCTATGATGGCAAAGCTGAATTTCAGCAGCAATTACTCCAGTCGTCAATGTCACATGATCCTTGGTGCTCAAGAAACATTTTTTGTTTTTTACAATGTTGAGAACAGTTGAACAATCTGAAGCTCAAAATAAAATTTATTTGAATTTGAAATCTTTTGTTACATTAAAAATGTCTTTACTGTCACTTTTTAATCAATTTAATGCATCCTTGCTGAAAAAAAAAAAAAAAAAAGTAATTTCTTTCCAAATAAAAAAATCTTACTGAGCTCAAACTTCTGAACAGTAATTTGTATGTATGTATGCATGTATGTGAATATATATACAGTGGGTACGGAAAGTATTCAGACCCTCTTAAATTTTTCACTCTTTGTTATATTGCAGCCATTTGCTAAAATCATTTAAGTTAATTTTTTTTCCTCATTAATGTACACACAGCACACCATATTGACAGAAAAACACAGAATTGTTGACATTTTTGCAGATTTATTAAAAAAGAAAAACTGAAATATCACATGGTCCTAAGTATTCAGACCCTTTGCTCAGTATTTAGTAGAAGCACCCTTTTGATCTAATACAGCCATGAGTCTTTTTGGGAAAGATGCAACAAGTTGTTCACACCTGGATTTGGGGATCCTCTGCCATCCCTCCTTGCAGATCCTCTCCAGTTCGGTCAGGTTGGATGGTAACTCAAATAATTTTACTCCAGACTGCTTTCTGAACAAGGGACAATTCAAGGCAGGTTTTGTTAAAAAGTTAAAACTCAAGGATGGATCAGTACCCATTGTTCATGATCCAGCTGCACCTCCAGAAGAAGTAAGTCTTACACTTTTTATTTATGTTATGTTTGCCTTTAAGCATTTATCGGCCGATACCGATATGGTGGCCGATATATCGTGCATCCCTACCTTTAATGTGATAGGACAGATCAGACATGACAGGAAGTGAAGTGAGAGAGAGAGGAGGGGGGCGGGATCAGGAAAGGTCCTCGAGTTGAGATTCGAACACGGGACATCCAAAGCGCAATGGCGCTGCATGTCGACGCACTGCCCACAAGGCTATCGGTGCCAACACACTTTTTATTTTTTATGATTATTTGCGAATCGTGTTTGCTCTTCCACAGAAGAGAGGGGCGGGGAAAATGGGCATCCGATGTCCCCTTTGAAGCACAGCCACCACAAAATCAGACTTACTTTAAAATCATTCTGTGGTTAAATACATATTTAAAATCATAAGAAATAGTTTAATAGCTATGTCATGATACTGTTTTTGAAATCAAATCTTTGCATAGCTATGACAGGAAACACTGGAATCTAACAATGCTTTAGAAAAAAATAGTCAATCTTAAAAAAAATAAAGCATATACATAAACCCTATCGGATAAGCATGTTATAAACTTCTGAAACATTGGTGTTTACTATTTTAGAGCAGTCACTGCAATTTATGAAAGACCTCAATTAAATCTGTATGTGGGAGTGTGTGTGAAAAAAGCAGATGTAACCCCCTTTGTAATCCTTAACATTTTCATAAGTAACTGTAATTTAATTACACATTTTTTCTTAGTAACTGTAACCGATTACAATTACTTTTATTTTGTAATTAAATTACGTAATTCCGTTACATGTAACTAGTTACTCCCCAACACTGTATATATTAGGGCTGCCACTAATTTTTATTTAGATTAATCTATCGACTAATTTATCGATTAATCTAAACGATTAATTTCCCACAAAAAAATCAACAATTTTAAAGAACATTTTATTAAACTTGCAACTTTGCCATTCAGTAGAGTACCATAAAAAAGTATAAATGTAAACAAGTCATTGACGAAATGTAAAACTAAAAGAGTAAAAATATAAACAAACCTAATAAAAATGAAATAAAAATAAAATAATAACAAAAGTCTGAGAAAGTCAGCATGTTCTTAATGTCAATATATCCACATGTTCTGGGCATTAAAGCTGTGAGTGCAACTACAAAGGGGGAAAAAATCTGTTTCAATTAACCCCAACAGTTGAGTCCACTAGAATGAAGTATTAAAATTTTAAGTATTAAAAGTACTCTTAGAAATGTGTAAACAACAGTTTTAAACAGACATCTCCAGCATGATGAAAAAAATGAACAGAGGGCTTCAGTAGTGAAACTCCAAATGAAATCTAAATTTCTATGAAATCCTTTTTTAAAGCAAAAGTAAAGTGCAACATAGAGTGCAAGCAGCAAGTGTCCATCTCATAGTCCAAATCATTGAAATCAAAGTTCAGTATTATAGTGTAAGAATGACATGTCCACGTGTTTTGTGGTAATAAAAATAGATGTAGGTTAAGTGAACAATAGCCTTTAAATTTACTTAATACATATATACAGGGTTTCTGCAGATTTTAACAAGTTAAATTTAAGACTTTTTAAGACCTTTTTAATACCACCTTATATGAAATTTAAGACCTAAACCTGTAATGGAAATACACATTTTATTACATACATATATGTAATATTTAATGTTTATAAATTAAAAAGAAAACAAAGTATCAATGCTGTAATAAATGGTATTTATTACTATGATATACAGTGAACTTTTAATGTCAGCAGACAATATTCCATATAAAATATCCCCACAAAATCACTGCATCACTGAGATTTTTGGTGGAGTAAACAATTTATTCTGAAGCAATATTTTCATCAGTGTTCTATCAGCTTTTACATACTTAAATCCGCATATTTACCTTTACAAAGGCCTATTTTTAACCTTTTTAGATGTATGCATC
>NW_015505271.1:2228384-2246033 GCF_001515645.1 Sinocyclocheilus grahami | reverse complement strand
AAAAAATCTTCGGTCTGTCCAATGATTGTAAAGTCATTAGGTCCGTCAGACTTAAGACATTTTAGCGGTAATGAGACCAAAAATATTTAAGACCCGTCGAATCCGAATTTAAGACTTTTTAAGACTTTTTAAGGACCCGCGGACACCTTGTATATAATAGCAATGAGGCAATAATAATGAGTTCAAATAAAGGATCAAAAGCAAGAAATCATATAGTTTTATTGAACAAAACTAAAATACTGTATTGTAACGTACCGTAATAGAGCCACTGATCTATATATAATTATAAAATAATACAATATAATCTCTATTATAGATCAGTGAACAGAGCTAATGTACAGTACGCATTACAACAAAGGCCTGCAGAAGGTGCCAACGACCTGACGATTGTTTTTACACATTGCTGTGCGATCTAATACTTGTTTAATATTTACCAAGCATCATTTAATTCAAATGTCCACTTAATCTTTCATACTTGGCCATTTCTTTATGACAGAAATGCTATAGCCACTGTAATTAAATGAATATGTGGACATCAAAACGTGTAAACTCAAGAGTGAGGGTTCGAGCTTTTATTTTGAAACCGCGAGATAATGATGTATTCTCCTGTGTTTGCGTGGATTTATAAATGATTTACCTTACAAATCTGATGAAATGGCACACGTTGCGTTCCCAGATGAACGTTATAATAAACCCAAATTCACAACAACATGCAGAGATGGAGTTTGAGACGCTCCACACGTGTAAATGATAACAGTTCCTGTGGAGCAGCATTTACTGTGAACGGAGCCGCTGTGAGATGCACGTATGTAACCTACACGCCTATAAATATAACAAAGAGTGAAAAATTTAAGGGGGTCTGAATACTTTCCGTACCCACTGTATAATTATTTAATTAAATCGCAGCATTTGTGAATTCACAATAATGCTTAATTATGATTTTTAAACGGGCTTAATATATCATGCAGCCTTGGAAAACGGTCTAATAATGTTTTATGGATTCTCGTCCATGAAATGCGGCACTTCCGGTATTTTGCCGGTTAGTCGACGCAGGCAATATGAAGTCTATGATTTTTTTAAATCGAATAGTCGAATAGAATCGACAAATCGCGACAGCCCTTGTGTGTATATATATATATATATATATATATACATACCTGTTCGATTTAATTGTTTTGATGACTACACTATTATTCTAAATTGTGTTAATAAGTGTATGTTCAAACATGTGACTGGCAGTGTATTTCAAATCAAAGCAGACAGACTCACCCATTTGTTAGGATGATTAACTTTAGCTCCATGTGTGGCCAAGAAGATAGCGGCTGCTTCACTTCCTGTGATAGCTGCTTTCTGCATGAGGCAGTTACCTGAGGAAGAGATGTTGTGATTAACAGGTGCGAAAGGAGTAATGACTAAACAGACACAGATAAACTTTTTATAAGGTGCAAAATGTGTGGTACCGTTGGCGTCTGGTGCATCAGGATTGCTCCCTCTCTGTATGAGCCATGCTGCCAAACTGTTCTCGTCAAATGAGGTTCCATTCACAACAGGAGCTTCATCTTCAAAAGGGTTGACGGAGGGGTCAGAGGCCACAGTGATGTACTGCAGAGCCAGCCACAGTGCAGTGCTGCCTTCATGGTCTTTCAGCTCCAGGTCCAAACTACGCATGAAGTGGAAGAATTGCAGTGTTACACAAGGGAAACAGGAAAAGGACACCGTTACACCAAGTGGTAGAGGCAACTTTCTCTATTTTCGAAATTCTAGCATACTAAACAGTATACACTTTTTCATACTCTGTATTTTTATTAACAGACACATGAAGAATACATAATTAAAGTTTTAATCCAACTCTTGGCAGGTCAAGTCAAGATAAAGATTACAAATCACATTTTGATATTACATCCCATTGCTTTATCACAATGGAAGGTCATATAATGCATTATGGGATATATAATCCACACAGTACTCTGTTGTATTTGTACACTTTAAAACAAGTTTTACATAATTTTGCGTATTACATGCATACAGATATTTCACATACTGCTAAAACAGTACAAGTAGTATACCATTTTATTAACTACAAAATTAATTTCAGATCATTTGTTTTGAAAAGGACAACCATGTTTAAGCTTACTGTTTGCATTGCAGCAGCTGGTTAAAGACCGGCTCATTTCCTGACACCACAGCCTCATGCAATGGCGTCCTAAGAATTAGACAATAAAAATAACCGAGACATGAAAACAATGAATAAGTTGTACTGCCATAAACATAGTCATTATGCCGAAGAAACCCTTGATTAACTGTTACACACCGTCCTTTGCTGTTTTGCATGTTTGGGTTGGCACCAGCTTTGAGCAGAGCTTCAGCGATGTGGGCCATGCCAGCCATAACTTCACCACTGTGTTTTTTAGGGCTGAAAGAGCAGACCAGGTGCAGAGGCGTCTCCACTGACCCCACTGTGGCAGCGTTCACCTGTGCGGAGTGACGGATCAGAAAAGTGGAGGCAAACTCATCTCCTAAAAAGACAGGGAGAGAAAAACACACAAGACGGAGCGAGTCCTTAGACCACCAAAAGGAAAAAAAATTCTCAATGTTCTTGATGCAGCAGTCTTTTGTAAGTGAAGGTGGCTTTGTGCCAACTTCAAATTCATTGTAAATGTGCCCCATTCCATTTTTCCCTCTGGCCAAATACAAGCACTTGTCACCTCTCTGGATGGCCTTGTGTAGAAGACTCCAGCCGCTCTGGTCCACCATGTCTACATCTGCCTTGTTGTTGACCAGTGTGGTGGCGATGCTCTCCAGCTTCTTGGACAGAGCCAGATCCAGTGCCAAGTCTCCATTATTGTCCAGCTCATTCAGCTTTCCAGGTAACTTGGGAATGAAATAAAAGAAATATGGTAACACTTTATTTTAAGGACTAATTCTCACTGTTAACTAGCATATTGGCTGTTTGGTAGTACTTGCAAACCACATATTTATGCCTTATTCTGCATGACCATATTTTAGATCCCTTAATGCTACTCCATACCTAAACTTAACAACTACCTTACTAACTGTTAATAAGCAGCAAATTAGGAGTTTATTGAGGCAAAAGTCATAGTCAATAGTTAGTTAATAGTGAGAATTGGACCTTAAAATAAAGTCTGTCCAGAAACATTTATCCTAATGACTTTGCCATGCAATAAACAAGCTTATTAGTAGAGAATCATACATTTATTAGTGGAGAAAATGCGACTAAATCCAGCAGAGTATGTTGTAATAATATAAATAATAAATAGATACATTTTGCTTAGTAATTTCGCATATTGTTGGGCTTACGCATCTAATTAAAATAATTAGCAATATTACTAATTATTTTATACTAGATTATTTAAAGGGGTCATCGGATGCAAAATTCACTTTTGCGTTGAACATAAAGTGAAGTGACATGTGGCCAAGTATGGTGACCCATACTCGGAATTAGTGCTCTGCATTTACCCATCCAAAGTGCACACACACAGCAGTGAACACACACCCGGAGCAGTGGGCAGCCATTTATGCTGCGGCGCCCGGGGAGCAGTTGGGGATTCGGTGCCTTGCTCAAGGGCACCTTGTCGTGGTATTGAAGGGGGGAGAGACATTCCCCCCCCCCCCCTACAATCCCTGCCGGTACAAGACTCGAACCCACAACCTTTGGGTTATGAGTCCAACTCTCTAACCATTAGGCCACGACTTCCCCATAAATGTGTGTTGGAAGTGTGTGTAAACATCCATCCTATAATGATAAAAATCCACCCAGTGTTTTTTTTTTTAAATCCCTATTTTAAAATCCCCTTTCTCAAATCAGGCTCAATTCCTGTCAGAATGACGTAGTTCTGCCCAGGTGTCCCACGATAGTTGATTGACAAGTCTGTCTTACCTTAAAGGGTTAGTTCACCCAAAAATTTAAATTAGCCCATAAATTTCTCACCCTCAAGTCATCCTAGGTGTATATGAATTTCTTCTTTCAGACGAATCCAGTCGGAGTTATATAAAAAATTGTCTTTGATCTTTCAAGCTGTTTCATGGCACTCAGCGGGTGTTGCATGCATCAGTCCAAAAGCAGTTAAACAAAAAGCACCCTTCCATAAAAAAGTGTCTCACACGGCTCCGGGGGGTGTACTGTTGTACACGGAAGCAGCTCCGGGGGAATGACGTATGAGGTCGGCTTTGCGCATGCGCCACTCAGAAGTGGCAAATGCAGAAATGCAGCGGAGAGATCAAAACCTTTGCTCCTGTTAACAAACGTTGGTTTTCACGAGACTCACCAGCGCATGCGCAGCGCTGACCTCATAGGTCATTCCCCCGGAACTGCTTCCGTGTACAACAGTGAGCGCAAGCTACATTAAAGTGATTATTAAGTTTTGAATATGGATATTTTTCTTACAAAAACGCATCAATTCGCTACAGAAGGCCTTTGTTCACCCCCCGGAGCCGTGCGAGACACTTTTTTTTATGGATGGGTGCATTTTATTTAACTGCTTTTGGACTGATGCATGCAACACCTGCTAAGTGGCATTAAACAGCTTGAAAGATCAAATACATTTTTTTATATAACTCCGACTGGATTCGTCTGAAAGAAGAGTCATATACACCTAGGATGACTTGAGGGTGAGTAATTTATGAGCTAATTTTCATTTTTTGGTGAACTAAACTTTTAAGACCTGCCCTGAGTGAGCTGTGAGCTGTCCGCCACTGTGTCGACTCCGGTGCAGGGGAAGACAAGAATGTCTCCAATTAAGCGATCGTGGTGTATTGTTGCTGGATGTAATAATGAACATAGCAGTCGTCATTTACTCCCGACATCTGAGCCGCTGAAGACGCAGAGGAATGTTAAAAGGAATGCGCCGATCCCCGATCTGCCTAAATGCATTTAAGTTCACGCGAATATAAGTTTTTTTTTTATGAAGCCTTGGCCTCTCTCATCTTTTTAAGTGGGAGAACTTGCACAATTGGTGGCTGACTAAATACTTTTTTCCCCCACTGTATGTGCTAGTTAGCAAGTTTACAGTCTGCACGTCACCCCACAGAAGAGAGGGGCGGAGTCAGCAGAGCTCATTAGCATTTAAAGCAACATGGACTAGAACGGCGTGCTGAAAACAGAGCTGATTTTGACAGGGTAAAAAAGGTGTTTTTACACTACCATTGAGTAATTTTAACTAACTTTTTTTAACTTTTCATTAAGACCCTAAATGAATCATATCAACTTGTGGAAAATGGGCATCCGATGACCCCTTTAAACATCATGTTGGGTGACCACTAGTTATCCAACCTGAAGTAAAACATCAACCATACCAAAAACATCAACTGATATGATTTATTTTCAATCACTGTATATACAGCAGTAACACATCTTTGATTCAGTGCTGGCTTTTTACCTGGGCATCCATCTCTATTAGATAAAGGAAGACCACATCTTCTCGTTCTACTTTAATTGCTTTGTGAAGGGGGTACTCGGTCTTGGATTTGATCATCTTATAGAGCAGCTGAGCATCCATGGTACTGAAGTCCTCTTTCCGAAGATCATCCTGTTTGAGAGAGTAAAGAAGTAAATATTAAACATAGTTATACATCTATTGGTTAGGAAACCCTCCATTCTACATTGATACACACTCAAAAATGATAAAAAAATAAATAAAATCATTGCATAATAGGGGTGGAACGATACATGTATTCGTACAGAACCATCACGGTACGGACATCTCGGTTCGGTGAATGAGACCTTACAACGAATACAGGCAATTTACCCCAATCCAGAACGGGGCGCCTGCAGCAATGCAACACTGTTTGATAACCGGCTGCCAGCAGAAGAACAGCGAATGCCATGAGTTGCACACTTGAAAACAAAGCCCACTAGACAGAGACCATGAGCTGACTCTGAATGCATCTCTCACACAGACCGACAAAGGAGTATACTTTAAAGGCTTGTGCACTCAACTGTTTGCAAAATGGAGCTTTGTGCTCGTGTATCCTACCTTTCTCATTCGGCACAAATCCAAATATACCATAATATTTCCATATTTGCGATGTAACGTATCTGAATGCTAAACTATTATTTATTATGTAAATTATAGGCTTTGTACTTCAGTTCCAACGGTGACACAGAGGCGTGCGCGCTGATGTTTGATTCACTGTATTTTTATTTTGATAAAGTATCAACTGCGCTGTCAAGTTAGCAATGCTGGAACTGATGTGTTTTTGTGTGTGTCTGTGTGTGTGTGTGTGTGTGTGTGTGTGTGTGTGTGTGTGTGTGTGTGTGCGTGCGTATGCGCCAGCGCGATCACTTCAACTGTTTTCTTATATCAGCAGAATCAACTTTAAACACTTATTGTCTTATTAATAATGCATCACTGTATAAAGGTCTGCTTTTATTTGTGTACACTCACAATGAATACAAAACATTGTGCTTTTGTAAAATAAAGAAAACAAATAGGATGTCGCTTTATGCCATTTGAGTTTCCTTTCTGTGAACAAATTAAGCCCGTCACAAAAATGAACTGAAACTCAGCGTATATAGGCTACGTTACGTGTCGCATTGTTTTTTTCCCTTGTTAGTCTGTAAACTAAATCTAACTAAGAATTTATTCCTTGTATGTATATATGTACTGCAGATTTGATATATATAACATAACGTAACAATATTTAGTATTTTCACATCTAGGTGGAAAAACTTTTAATTTGTACTACTGTCTGTTCAAAATAAATGAAAAGAAACCGAGCATAGTAGATTTTTTCCCCCTCCCCTGTTGTACTGAAATCGTATCAAACCGTGACCCCCGAACCAAGGTACGTAACGAACCGTGACATCTGTGTACCGTTCCACCCCTATTGCACAATGATTTCCTCCTTTAAAACAGCAGGTGACTTCTTTTAATAATTATGCAAATCTCAATCTCCCTCTGGTCTATATCAAGGTCTTGTTGAAGGTCTGCTAAGCCCATATTGATGTGTTTGCTTTCACTCAGCGGAGAGAGCGTCTGTAAACCCACCACAAGGTTTCCTTTATCATCCCGGTCATAAACATAACCTTGAGAATAGGGCTGAACGATTAATTGCATTTGCGATAATATCGCGATATGAAAAAACAAGATTTTTCACTGGATGCGACAAAACGACCGTTGCAAATCATTTTAACTTTGTGTCAGTACGTCATAAATAGAACAAGGCATCAGTTTAATGGCAGGGTTTTTCATGTCGTGCCCTATACAGTCTATGGTCGCACCGCGCCGCATCCAGTGTACACAGCGTCACTGAATATAGTGGTATTTTGCCGCTCGCGTCTGGTGTAGACACGGTGTTTAATGTCGTTGGTGAGGAGGAAAGCCTGTATCCTATGCCTTACCAGACAGCATGAAACCCACAAAAAAAATAAAAATAACAGAGAGAATAATAATAATAACAGTTATTCTCTCTATGCTATTTTTCAATGTTTCAAGTGATGCAGGTGTTTTTTTTCCCTGTAGATTTTTTAAATTAAAAAAAGCATTAATTTTTTCATAATGTTTAGTGAAATTATTTGGTAGTCTGAGGTGGAATGGAGATTCGGGAAAGGGGGGGAGCCAGATTTTTTTTATAGGTTTAAAGGGGGGCGATACCAAAAAAGTTTGAGAACCACTGGTCTAAAGTTAACAGACAGTGTTTAAAAAGTGCAGCGCACATGTTTACATATGTTTATTACAGTGACTGTGAATTACCTAAAGTAGTGTGGTAAAGCAACAGATTTGTTTTTATATTTCTGCAATCTACTTTAGTTTGTATGATTTGTTACTGACTTTCATATTAATGTTTACACCAGGCTTATTTGTGCTTATTTGTCAGTGCTTTATGTTGTCATAATTATTACATGCTTACAAGGTTAGAAGTTCAACAAATCAGTCAATATACTGTGATTGTAGTTGTTAAATAAAAATGTCATTCATATCAATTCATGACCTGGCCTACAGAAAAGAACATTTATGTTTAATCTATCTAATAGTGTGTTGGTCATACTATACAATGATTTATAGCTCGTCTTTGTTGAATAATACAGAACATAAAAAGCTTTAAAAAATATTTGCATATTAAATCGCAATTGCAATATTGGTAAAAAAAATATTGCAATTAAGATTATTTTCCAAAATCGTTCAGCCCTACTTGAGAATCAATCTTTACGCCTCGTGGGGATTTACAAGGAGTCATCAAGGAGACTCCAAACATCAAGGAGAACCAGAAGACCCTGCTGCTTTTAAACAAGAGAGAATGAAATGGAGGAAGGCTATTTTTCACAGTGAATCTGTCAACTGATGAGTCTTTCAAGGACGAGGATGATGACTCTATTCTTCTGACTCACCCAGTGACTGGCAATGATTTCTCCACAATAGTTCATCAATGTTGTGGCGTCCAGCTCTTCAGCTGTCTGGTAGAATCTGATACAGTTCCTCACGTTCACTGATGACATCACTCCTTTCTCACATCTGCATTTGAAAAACAATTTATGTGTTTAGAGCTCACTGCTTATTCTTTAACATTAACAATTACATTTTGAAAATTTCAAATTATTTTATAAAAAGGATGACATTAAATTATTACATGACCTCAGACCATATACTTAATTTATATACAGTGGTGTGAAAAAGTGTTGGCCCCCCCTCCTGATTTCTTATTTTTTTGCATGTTTGTCACACTTTAATATTTCAGATCATCAAACAAATTTAAATAATAGTAAACGATAACACAAGTGAACACAACATGCAGTTTTTAAATGAATGTTTTTATTATTAAGGGAAAACAAAATCCAAAACTACATGGCCCTGTGTGAAAAAGTGTTTGCCCCCTAAACCTAATAACTGGATGGGCCACCCTTAGCAGCAACAACTGCAATCAAGTGTTTGCAATAACTTGCAATGAGTCTGTTACAGCGCTGTGGAGGAGTTTTGGTCCACTCATCTATGCAGAATTGCTGCATGTTGTGTTTACTTGTGTTATCTTTGACTAATTTTTACATTTGTTTGATGATCTGAAACATTAAAGTGTGACAAACATGCAAAAAAATAAGTAATCAGGAAGGGGGCCAACACTTTTTCACACCACTGTAGGTTAATATTAGTGCTGTCAAACGATTAATCGCGATTAATCATGTTCAAAATAAAAGTTTTTGTTTACAGAATATATGTGTGTGTGTACCGTGTATATTTATTATGCATATATAAATACACACATATGCATGTATATATTTAAGAAAAATATGTTATGTTTATATATTATAGGGCTGTGCAAATAATCGAATGCGATTTTCATGCGCATCTCGTCAGTAAAGCCGGTTCTGTGATTAGTAGTAAATCTCATTTAAAAGTTTAGTGCAGAAGTATCGAATCGGTATCGATATCGACGATACTGCCTTGAAAAATATCGGTATCGTATCGAAAACAAAATAAGGGGTATCGCCCATCCCTAGTGAAAGCACAATGAGTCTGTGCTGCTTCTGCACCGCATACGTAACGCACTCGGACCGCATACGCACTGTGTGTGAAACAGGCGTAAGCGTGAAAATTCCGAAACTGAAGCTGTAGAACTAATAGAACGTGATGACACAGAAGAACTCATCCACAATATCCACATTGACCGCCACAAATATCCACCGCCCCCTGCCATCAGCTCCCGCGTCTCACACACACACGAGCGCGACTTTAGCACTAGATTTAGCAATTTTCAGACCCTTTTAGCACTTTTTTCCATAGAATATTCATACTGACAAACCTAGCGACTTTTTTTGTATAAACCTTAGCTATGGTTCAGTTGAAGGATTTTGCCAGTGCTGTCCCGCGAACGCGAGGTCTGACTTTCCCTGAGAAGTGTCACCTCTCTCTGCATCTGTTCTGTGCAGTGAGCAGCAGTGAAGCAACGCAGCCGACTCGTCAATAAATGAGTACAAAACAGCGTTTCCTAACACCTGACGCTTACTGATTGTTTGGAATTATAAATATGAGCGTAGTTCGTCTGTTAATATCATATGCACTTTTTTGTTTGTTGTTTTTTTTAGTTTGTTACTCAGACGCAGGCAGTGCGCTGCATGAGACAAAAAAGTAATATAGCCAAAACAACCGCATAGCTGCTCTTTAGTGTAGATGCATGTTGATATTATCAGACGATGCCGCGATTATAATTGAAAGTGACTCCTGGTTAACATGTATTAAAAGGGGTCGTGTTTAGTCACTATTTAGTGTGGTATTTTTTGACAATATTCACTCATCACGACAGTAAAATAGGGCATTCTAAGTCAATATACTGCAGTATTTCCTCTCAATCAGAAGAAAATATGGTTAACACCCGGTCATGCATGAAAAAAAAAATAGCGTCATGTACCGTGAAACCGGTATAATTTTGAAAAATACCGTGAAATAAATTTTTGGTCATACCGTCCAGCACTAATATATATATATATGCTAACATTCAGAAGTTTGGGGTCAGTAAGATTTTATTTTAAGAAATTAATATATTTATTCAGCAAATTAAATTGATCAAAAGTGACAGCAAAAACATGCATAATGTTACTAAAATGTTTCAAAGAAAGTTGTTCTATAGTCCCAGTACTCAAGAATAAAAGTTGATCATTAGCATTATAGCACAAAACATATAGGCTGTCTGCTTTCCATTTAGTAACTTCTTTTATCCAAAGTGACTTAAAGAATACCTACTGATGGGAGAGGATTACGTACTTGATTCAAGGGCACTTTGATGATGGGGGCATCACTGCAACTCTCCAGTTTATCTATAAGCCTCTTTCAGGTAAATGCCAGGTAAAAGAGCACAAGCTTTCAGGGAGATGTCTATTTAATTTGATGAGTATGACTCAGTGATGGACCAGAGTGACTAAAAATGATGGCGTGATGCATATGCAAACGCTTCATTAATCAAGTGTAAGATTCATCACCAAAAGCCTTTGTGTTTCACATCAATCCATGCTAAGGGGTGCTTTATATACTTGTAGTTGATATTCTTAAATGCTGAGTGATTGATAACAGCAGTTACATGGTAACATTTTTGCTGGTGAATCACAATGAGATGTAAAGAAAGACGCATCTATCCAGTCAATTGTATCTGTTATTCTAAAGACACCGTTCCCACCTTTCTCGCAGAAGATGGAGCTGGAAGCGGTTGGCCAGCTTCATCAGGTTGATGAGGAAGCCATCGTCTCCACTCAACTCCAGATCATCCGTGTACGCCCAGCGCAGCATTGCCATGGCAACCTCTGGTTTGGCATCTAGGAAGTCACATGGGGAAGCACAGGAAAGAATCCAACAACAGGTTCAGTTTTGAGGGATCTGATGCTGTTGCGTACTGCATTGACATTCATTTCAAGAGCAGGTTGTAGGAAACAGAGAAGCCATTGCTACCTGAGAGGTCCAGTTCTGAGGTGGAGGCCAGGTTGGCTAAGCTCCAGATTTCACTCCGAGAAGCCAGCACGAATTTATGAGCACTGAGCCTCTGCTCTCCAATCTTCACATTCAGATCACTAGGAGAAAAAAAAACACTGATCTTGTCATACTGACTTTACACAGCATTCCTGTGAAATATGCCAAATTTGATGCATTATAGCTAATGTATTATGCAATGGTCTCAGTGAGGTCAGATCTGAGACAACAGTCTGGGCTCAAATCTCAGACGGAACATTCTGTAACCTCATAAGAACATGGTGCAATATGAAGAAATACAACTGTAATACAACTTCCTAACTTTACAGACCCAGCAGACATATTAAAACCCTTTCAGCCAGCTTTAAAGCACTTAGAAGCAAAACGAAACTGCAAATCAATATTTTTAATACCCGAGTGGCAGCAAATATTCAAATCAAGACAAAGTCACAGACAAACAGAAGTATTTCAATAGCTGTGTGAATCTTATAAAAACGGACAAAAGTTGAACAAAAATGTCTAGGTCATATTTCACCACAAAAACCAAAGACAAAATAATATTTTGCATTTAATAAAGCTTGTCTTTAAGAATAGAAAAGCTAAAGATAAACACCCCTCAAATTTTCATTACCGCTACACAACAAAAATTGTATATATACAATATATATATATATATATATATATATATATATATATATACATATAATGTTATAAACCATGATGACAAGTATTGCAAGTATATATCATTTGGTATTAATAATCCATGCTGATTTTAATAAGAAAATAATTATACTTTACAGTAAATGCAATTTTTCACATACCGTGGAAACAATAGGTTTTATTGTTAGGAAAAAAAGGTAAAGAAAACAACGACAAAAACACATTTAACTTGTGCATATTTTTTATTTCTTTTTTTTTTTTGCCTGAGGTTAATTATGATGCTCACCTGTACTGCTCCTGCTGATAAAGGTCAGCCACGATGGCCAGCAGGCGGCTGATGAAGGAGTCACTGGCCTGGGAGGTGGAGCCGGGGAGAGAGGCCTGGGCCGCTAACACGGAGCACCGCCTCTCCGTCTCCACCAGCTTCTGCTGCATCTTCACATACTCCTGCCTCAGCAGAGCAAGGTGCTTCTGCAATTTCTGCACCTCCTCTGCGGGCATGATGTGAATGATGAAGAGATGAGGAGCAAGAAGTGGAGAGATGACAAGAAAGAGTGGAACACAGGGAATAAGCACATGGGGTACAAGGAGAGAATAAGGAAAAATGGACAAGAATAAACCATTAAAGTGAAAAGAAATGTGACGGGTAATGCAAAAGGAAAGTGGAAATGCCATGAAGAAGAAAGAGAGAGGGACAAAACACAGATTTCACATGAAAACTGCTGACACAGACAGACTTCCTAACCACGCTCAAGGGAGGAGAAGTGGACCACCGATATGTGAGCAGAACTGTCTTTCTGTACTTTGACAAGTAAAACACATTCAACATGGTCTAATTCATGAACAACAACCACAAGAGTTCATATACACTCTCAGAATCCATCTCATTCCACTCAAACTAGGGCTGCACGATTAATCGAATGCGATTGTCATGCGTAATAGTAATGTCGGTTCTGTAATCAGCAGGAAATCATCATCATGTGCTTTCAGATGGAACAGAATTTACTACACATAGCCGTGGTTCACTGACAAGTTACGCAAAAAAAATTTTTTTTTAAATTAAAAAAAATCGCAGACGATTTTATTGTGCGATTATGAAATCATATTTCTTACTTTATATATTATGCAACATATTTCATAGTATTTAAGCAGTGATAAAGGCATTGCATTATAAATATACTATATAGTAATGAAAATTATAATAATAAAAACTCAGATAAACCGTATATTGCCGTAGTCGTGTGTTTATTAGTCACGTTGAATCAATGAAAGCAGTTGAATCTTCAGTTAATTCAGCTGCAGCGGTTTCTTCTGTGAGGCATATTTGGAGTTTCAGCGCGAGAGCGCCCTCTGGCCTTTGGATGGAGATTTACTGCTGATCACAGAACCGTGCTTCACTGAAATACACGCATGACAATCGCAGCTTCTGTCGAATCGCGATCTCGATTCCATTTCGATTTATCGTGCAGCCCTAACTCAAACCACACAATAACAACTTTAAACTCGCCATCCTCAATGTGGTAATTACCCTGGATCTGTAACTAGAGTCACAGCTTAACCTAAATTCCAACACGGGCCGCTTCCTTCCTCTTTCCTTGATTTTATATCTGTCTCTCCAGAATGCTGAGGCTACACTTTGCCATTGCACCACATTAGCTCAGGTATTAGCTGGCCTAATAATGTGTTATCATTTGACATCTAGGAAAATCTTTGAATGTTGCTAAAAACAGTAAGCAGCACCTAGTAGTAATACACTATATGGAAGCTGTAATTTTTGTCAAAAGGAAAGTCTACCTAGTCATTGCAACCCATTAAGACTGTGTGTGGAGTAAACGAAGGATTAGCATGTTTTCAGATTAATATGTGAGCCATTTGCCTTTAGCCTAGCTTCCAGAATCCAGTGTCCTAAGCAATCAACAGCTCAAGAGCTGTCCAAATAGGTCCCATAAAGTATTTAAAAAGCTCATCAGTCAATCAGATGACAGGAAACCTTGTGAAGCAATAAGCTGCTTGCAATACCAACAAGCATTTACAAGACTTATACCTCATGAATTACACAATGAATTCAGATGAAGAATAAATCATTCTCGACTATTAGGATATTGTGCAATTAGCATACAATAAATTGTTCTAGTAATCTATATTCAGAAATAGATACACCCTTACAAAATCACCATAGCTTCAACAAATACTTGTCAATACGTGGTTGCTTTACAGCTGGTCTAGCCTGTTATAAGCACCCTCGTCTTTTAAAAATAAGATGACAGAAATATTGTGAAAGTGTTCTTAAGCTGTTTGAGGATGTCGTCATTTAAATGTCTTTTCATTTTACAGCATGTTGTGGAAAGATAAAGAAGGGAGATGTCATATATGAGCTGATCAAAGTAACGGTTGCAACGTCTCTCTGTACGCAATCAAGATGTGTGCAAATTATCCATATAAACAACATGACAGAACTATACGTATATTCATTTATTTTACTGTTATCGTATATCCATGTCATGCTATATATTCAAATACATCGAGTGCAATACATTGACATTTAATAGCCAGTTTGCATATCCAGGTGAATTTCTCATTTAAGATAACGAAGATGAGGATAAAAGACTGAAAGCGGAAATTCTGATTAGAAATGACTTGAAAATCAGAATACGTAACGACAATGTTTATAAAATCAACCATTTCCATTTCAAAATCATAACGCTGCATGTTCTGCGCTAAATGCAACTGAAGACATCTTTTGGAAAAGCATTTATCGGATATTTCTTTACGTAAGAGCTCAAATCACCCGGCAAATTATTACTACCACTGCCCAGCCCACCACCTGACTTGCAACCAGCTAACGTTAACAGTTAGCTGGAAAAATAACAATCTAAGCAATAATAATGTGGTTCATTTCAGGGCTACGCGATTTTTATTACCAACTGGCTGTGGTGATACCAATTAAATGCATTATTAGGCCAGCACATCGTGTAGAGATACAACCGCTGCATGTGTTAAACAGCAAGGGCGTGAAAAATAAGAAAGAAACCCTTCTCATACCTTCCGCCATGTTGGATCCGTGGCTGGTCGCCTAATACCGCGAGAGACCGCGGGAGGAAGGTTTTGATTTGGGAGGAGCGTGTGTGTGTGTGTGTGTGCCTGTGTACCTGTTTTTCTATTCTGGTGGGGACTTAAACCTGAATACACACAGACTCATGGGGACTCATGTCACGGTGGGGACCTAAACTGAGGTCCCCACGGGTAAACAAGCTAATAAATCACACAGAATTAAGTCTTTTGAAAATCTAAAAATGCAGAGCTTCCTGTGAGGGGTAGGTTTAGGTGTAGGGCAATAGAATATACGGTCTGCACAGTAGAAAAACCATTATGCCTATGGAGAGTCCCCACAAAGATAGCAAACCAGACATAAGTGTGTGTGTGTGTGTGTGTGTGTGTGTAAGCAACGACCCAAAGCTACATTACCTTTGTAAAGTGCATTATCAATGACAGATTAAGTAATGTACACGTTTGTGTGCCAAGTAAACCAATTATATGTGGGGTCTTTAATATGGCTCTTATTTAAGTTTCATTTTGACCAAAAGCCAACGTGTTCCTCATGATTGTTCCAGTCAGAGAAAATAGGGATAAGGAATTACATTTAGATAAATGCCCTCTTTGGCTCACATCCCCAAACCCTTTCTAAAAAATAAGGGTCTAGTCTGTCATACAAAAGTCTCAGTAGACCTACATGGCACTTATGCCTTTGAAGGAGCAACAGTTGCCACGCTCAAATGCATATTTTGTTAAACTTCAACTGTCTTTATGAGGCTAAGCAATATAATCCGTTGTCTGAACTAGTGTTGTTATTGTTAGCCAAAACTAAAACTATTAAAAACCATTTGGGATAATTAAGTTGAAATTAAATATTACAAAGACTTACAAGACAACACTTGTAATTTTGTTTGAAATCATTTGTGGTACTAAAATTACCGTAACAAATAAAAAGAAAGCTATACAAACAAAAGATGCGTTTTAAAAAACTACAGAACAGTCGACTTTTCAGCCAATGTTTATGTAAAATTGCCATGTTTTGAGAAGAATAGTCTTATTAAAAAGCACATACATTTGTAGTTATGCTGGAACTGATGAATGGACGAGTGTCATAAGACATTCAAGTTTGTGGCAACACTTTGAACTGAACAGACAGAACACGCAAACAAGTATTGGAAAAAAAATTATATTTTAGAAGAATTCACTAGAGGTGACAACTTCCATAACATGAAAAATATACATCAGTATTTTGTCTTTGTACATTAGGCAAAAGAACTGCAGTAGTCTGTCAGAGCCAGAATAAAATTAGCCAGAGAATTAAAGATTGTTGGAGGAGAGAGAGTGGGAGAGAGTGGGATACAGGTATGCGCGCACACACACACACCTCTGATCATTCACCCTTAAACACACACACACACACACACACCTCTGATCATTCGCCCTTAAACACACACACACACATCTGAAATCCCAGAAATCTACATTTAAAGCATGGCTAAGAAACCTATCAAAGAAACCACACAAAAGAGATGTCAAGCCGAGAGAGAAGAGAAGAACAAAAAAAATCTGCTCTGATACAAGGGAGAATCTTTACTAGAAATCGTGTATCAATATCCAATTTAATATGTCCGCATATAATGTGGGCAAAGCGGAGTTATTGCTACACCAAAATAATTCAGAATGCTGGTACAAGGGTTATGAAAATAAACCTCACATTCACACAAGTTTGAGAGGATGTTGAGCAGTTCTTAAACATGTTCCTCCCTTTAGCTCCTGTTTGATGCAGGGCACATAACAAGCCAAGCGATTTAAATTAGAGGCACTTCTGAAAACAAAAGAGAATTTAAAACATGCAGAAAAAAGAAAAATCACATCTGATGGGTTTCCTTGCCATTGCCTCCCCGCCTCAAATGGACAAAACAAGAGAACAGATGAGAACCTGACACTCAGAAAGCAGTCATCGTTTCAGCTGAAATAAGAGCACTTCCCTCCCCCCACCCCATTTAAAAACCAAACCAGTGAAATACCTTCATGACCCCCAATTAATAAGAAAATGCTTTACAGCTATTTTACCTGAAATGTCCCAATTAAGAAAGCCTTCCAACATGACGAGCAATGCTTTGGATCCTAACGATAGCGTACCCCTGCCTTCCTCACCCTAAAACTGGATCGAGTTTGAGTGAGAAATGCAAAAGTAGAAATTTTTTTAAACTGACAAGTGGGTATGTGAGGCCACTTGCACCTGTAACAGATCTAAAGCACACTAGATATGAGGCAGCAGAAGGGGGAGGGTGGGAGATGAACTATAGTCTTCAAAAACTTTACATGATGTCACACTCTAACTACAGAACTGCTATTTTATTTGGTACTAAGTCTTGCTGGATGGATAGGAACAAGTTATTATATATTATCCGGTTTTTATGTCTGTGCTATGTACACATCTTTACAATCTCTTCCTGAAAAGTTGTATCCGTTCATAGAATTAAAAAAAAAAAAAAAAAAAAAAAAAAAACAAAAAAAATTTTTTTTTTTTTTTTTTTTTTTGCAC
>NW_015505271.1:2225764-2227308 GCF_001515645.1 Sinocyclocheilus grahami | reverse complement strand
AAAAAAAAAAAAAAAAAAAAAAAAAAAAAAAACGTAATTAAGTTTTTTTTTCTCTTTTTTTGTTGGCACTTGCTTGGCGCGTTCTGTCAGCATCGGTGATGGCCTTATGTTCTATTGCAGTCTATTAATGCCAGTCTGTTACTGCCAACATTCAATGAAAACCAGTCCAGCAATAGGGTGGTAGAGTGCAAGAAAACAGTGCCATGTAGTTTCTCAACTGGAGACCTGTGAAAGACACAGACAGAGATATTAGAGATATTTCAACAAATGCCAGAACATAATCAACCAAATGCCAGACTAACTAGACCCTTAGACATGCAAAGCCTTCAAAACGTGAAGACTAAAAAAGTGATACAGATCAGCGAATTCAATCTTTTGAAACTGATTTTAAACACACACTACCGTGTTTGGTGTCAGTATTAAGAAAAAAAAAAGAAATGAATATTCTTATTTAGCAAGGATGCATTATGTAGATCAAAAGTGACACTAAAACATAAGGTTTCAAACTATTTCCATTTCAAATAAATGTTTTTACTTAAGTTTCTATTCAACAAAAAAAATAAAAAATAAAAAAAAGTGCATCAGTTTCCACAAAAAATATTAAGCAGCTCTCAATATTGTTTAACTATTGTTTTCAATCCTGATAATAAATGTTTTTTTTAAGAAATGTTTTTTTGAGTACCAGCATATTAGAATGATCTCTGAAGTATCACATGACACTGAAGACTGGAGTAATGGCTGATTCAAATGATTCATTAATAATTTTACTGCCACTGTGTAAATAAAGAGGTAAACAGTGCAAACATTTCATAGGCCCTGAGAGTTCTATAGGGTCTATGGCTTACCCAAGACTGTCTAAGCAGACTGTTACCTAACAATCTTTAGCACTGAACCTCTATTTATAACAAGCCTCGTGAACCTAATCTAACAGGTTAGCTCACAACATTACTATAACAGAACTCTACTCAGACTGACAAAAGCTCTATTCGGAGGGGATCAGCCCTGTATGAGAAGGTGAGGCAATATAAGAATTGTGTGATTTTAATCCTGTATAATTTGTCAGTAATATTTTCCTGACTTCCTATGTGCTGTGCGTTCACATGCAGATACATTTTAATGCATCGTTTACCTTTTATTTAAAGGGGTCCTATTATGCTTTTTCACTTTTTGAATTGTAGTCAGTGTGTAGTGTGTATGTTTGGGCATAAAAAAAGATCTAGAAAGTTACAAATCTCAAAGTCCACTCCAAAGGGAGATATTTAGTTTTTTAAAAATCAATTTTCAAGAACTACAGCAAACGGCTCGTTTGGACTACAGCATTTAGGTTTCCGGGCTTTGTGATATCACAAAGTGGCTCATTAGAATTTCATTACAAAGAATTCCCGCCTACAGAAATTCGAATGGTTGGGGGGTGGGGAGGGGCGAGGTTGTGGTTAGAACGCTTGGTTGAGTGAGCGCATCAGACGAGACGACGAAGAAGAGCTGCTGTGCTGTAGCCTCAAATTTTTGGCATGTCTAGAACGGCGGTTCTCATTTCCAGTCCT
>NW_015505271.1:2144695-2224415 GCF_001515645.1 Sinocyclocheilus grahami | reverse complement strand
GAACACAGTTCATGCACGGAGCTCACTTCTAACAAGATGATCTGAATCAGGTGCGTTAACAAAGAGAGACGTGCAAAACATGCAGAGCGGGGGTACGCGAGGTCTGGGATTGAGAACCGCTGGTCTAGAACAATTCTTACCAATATAACACGACGTAGCTGGGCGCCGTGGACAGACGCCAAACGGCGACGCTGCGCTTCTTGTCCGGTGTGCGACCGCCTGAAATGCTGTTTTTTTCACCTCCGTGCCCAAACGTCTTTGTTTGGGCTTCTGAAAGCGGATGATATCAGGAAACAGTGGTTGCAATTTATGCAATTTATCCTGAGCATTATAACCCCAATTTGCTATTGTGTGCTGCGCATTTTACTGAGGACAGCTTCAACATCACGAGTCAGAAGTGCCGGATTCCCAAAAGCTTTTGTTGACAGACGGAGCAAGGGGGCGTGGCAGTACTGAAACACCGTCTAAGCTGTTCGCCAATCACAACACACTGGGACAGCTAACCAATCACAACACATTTTGTTTTTCGGAAGGTGGACCTTCATCAAAGCCGGAACTAATCGAGCCGTTTGTGCCAGCCTGGGGAGAAAGGTATTGTAATAATGTAAATTATGTGAAAAATAATGCGTTTTTCGAACCACCAAGCATGAGAGCATGTTCTAGTACACCACCAAAACAAAATCAAGACTTTGTAAAAGAGCATAATGGGACCCCTTTAAAAAAACTACATGAAAAAAAAAACCTGGTAAAAAGCAGCAGGGCTCCAGACTGTGACCATTTTTCCTGCTGGTGCGACTAATTTTTTTTTTTTAGAGGTTGCACTGGTGTGACTGCAAAATTTTAATAAAATTATATTTAAAATGAATGCACAGGCGATTTTGTTAACGGCGTATCCAGTCAGTCTCTGTTTTTATGCGAAACATCAAATGGCAAACGTAACTGAAAGCATAACGAAACCGCACTACTAGTTGGAACTGCACAGCGCTTGAGTGTAGTAGAGCCTGGTTTATACTCGCCGCGTGAGCACGAGCGCGAAGGTGCGCGCAGCAAAAATGATGCGAATATTGAGGAAACGATGGATGGGTTTCATGCTAAAGTAAAGTAAAAGACTGCTTCTTAAACCAGAGAAGGTGAACATGTTGGTATTCTTGTGGGGAAAAAAACATGCAAGCACTGTCACCGACAACAAGTTTAGTTTTACTTTTCTTTTTGTTTTCATTTTGAAAAGCTTGTTATCTTTGCCGTTTACCTCACGTTCCACTATGGAGGCTCGCTTTTATTTTATTTGATTCCTCAGTGTTTGTTAAACATACTGTAATTTATTAGTCGGTATATAATACAGCATGTGGTGTGTGCCATGCCTCATCTTATTCATTTTTGTTAATAATCATTTTGTAAGCTAGTTTGTCATTGTATCTTACCGTTTTATTGTTGTTGTGCTTTTTAATTAAGAAGAACAATGAATTCATCTTGAGTGTGTAGGTGTGTAGTAGGGGTTGCACCGACTAATCGACTTCAATGCTCTGCCATGACGCTTTAAGCTTGATGTCGACTAGTCGCTGGTCCTATAGAGGGCGCAACAGGATTAGAAATCTTTGAAGGACTTCCACATTTACGCTCCGTTTCCAAACAGTTCAAATGACAAATAAATGCATACTCTGAAAGCGCTCCACAAGACATGTGTGATTATATTACTGGATGCTCGAAATTGAATGGGAGAATGCACGTTTTAAACAGCTTATTGTACAGGTAAGTTAATCACTGTTCTAATCTAATGCGCTGCTGCACTGTAACGCACACACATAGGCTACAGACAGTAGCGCGTACATCACGCGCACAGAATCATTCAGCGCGGAAATGTATTGTCAACACTGTTCTGTGATTTCTCAGTAAAATAGCTTAGAAACTGAAAAGTTCAAGCATATATTTCTTAACTAAATCCCACAGCTTCACTACTAGTAGAGAGACGCTGCCAGGTATAATTAATTCACACACGCAATCGCTCTCTCACTAATGCATTCATATGAATGTAATCTTTACTGTGCTACTTTATCTGTATCTGATTTAGAATGAGCAGAAATCTCTGTGAAATATAACGACCCAAAGACAAAAGAACTGATAAGAAAAAAGCTGTTATAGGAGCAACAGCCGTGTGGGCAGCGCTGTGTCATATGCCATAGCTGTGCACAAGGTGTTTGTCACAGCTCCAGACTTATTTGTTCATTAATGACGTCATCAGCGACTAGTCGACTTCGACTCGACTTTCATCACATAAAAGTCGACTTCAAAAAATCAGAAGTCGTTCCCCTAGTGTGTAGATCTTTTCTTGTTAAAACATGACAACAAGATTGCGAATTCAAAAAGTGAAAGCACCCCAAGCCCGGCTTATAACACAGCAAAAGAGGAACTCCCGTTCACAAAAATCAAATCACAAATAATACTACTGATGAAAAAGAACGTGTTGCATGTTAATCACTTTCGTTTCCATAACTATAAACTATGATAAAAGTTAATCAGCATGCATTGATTAATCCCATGATGTAGCGCAAAATAAATAAATAAATAAAAAATACTGCGACCAAATCATGTGCTCGTGCGACCAACTGAGAAAGTTAGTCGCAAAAGCGCGACCAGTGGGAAGAATTAGTCTGGAGCCCTGAAAGTGTAAGTTAACATGCTAATAAAAAGCCAGTAGATCTACTCTAGTTCTACCCACATCCAGTCTGAACGTGGACTACTGCTGCCTTTCTCGAGGATAAAACCCCATTCAACTAAGGGGTAGCTTTAAAACCTGCAATAACAGTTCTTTGCATTTTCTGGCTCTGTGCTTGGGAGTTGTCAATCAAGTTGGGTGAAAAGATGGTCACAAGACTTTAGCAGTTAAGTGAATTGGTAAAAGTCCACTTGCTTACCCTGAAAATAGTGAAGCTACAAGCTGCTAGATGAATATCACTCAAAGGCAGTCTCTTGGCTCTTTCTTACACAGCGGGCAACTTTTCTTTTGAATTCACCATGTCTGTCTTCCCTCCACTCTTTCTGAAATATTAAATAGATAAAAATAAATGAATACAGGTAAAAAAAATAAAGGTTTTCAGATTAAATGCAATTTATCTAATTTATGACTACATTGAAAAGTGCATGCACACGATGGACTATGAAGCATATCTTATTCATTAAATATCTATTGATAAAACATCTATAGTCAGTCAAGTTCAGTAGGCTCAATAAGTGAGAATCAGACTTACTGCTGCATCAACGTTTGCAGGGGAATCTCCATTGGGGTCAGCTAGCATAGAGATGACGCTAATCATAATGGTCTCTACAGTGTGGATAGGGAGCCAGCGCTCTTCTGGTTTCTCATAGCCATATTTATCCTCCCCCGGTTCGTGCAATATCGAAATACAAACATCACCATTCTTGTCAACTGCAAACAATACAGAGTGAAGACATGATGTCAGTTATCTCAGAGCCTTACAGTTAACCACCTTTTCTGTTGCATTTAATTTAATAGACCACCATAAATCATAAATATGGTGGCTGAAAGCATTATTAAATTACCACTATAAATGGCTAACTATCACATAAGCTGAATTCACAATGCTAGGTGTTGGTGTAAGTTCAAGAGAGCGGCATTATCAATTCCAGAAAAATTACTGAGCACAGCTTAGAATCATGGATGTTTAAATTCTGTGGAAATCTACAAACAAAAAAAACTAAACAAAAAAGCTTCAACAAAGTCTTTTTTTACAAACATGGTTGATGAATACTGATATGAAAAAAAATGTAAAAGACCCAGTGGGATGAACCCATACTTACCATTTGGATGCCATATTTCTGTTATGAACTTCATTTTAGGAGGCCTGAGAGGATAGTCTTTGGGAAACGTAAGATGGGCTTTAAAGACACCACCTTCACTATAAACAGAAAAAACATAGCAGGTTTAAAGTGTTATTCAGCAGCAATATTGTGGTGGTACATTCTATCGACACAATGTATTAAAATGTTTTGCATATACAGAGGATATAGAAAAGAATCATACCCATTTAAAATAATCACTTTTTTTTTTGCTTTGCAGCCTGAAATGAAGACGGACACAGTTTTTGTTTTATTCAGTGTTATGAAAAGTGTCATGTATTTACCCAGTGCAACTTATAACATCCAAGTGAAAGATGTAACACCAACATGTCAGGAAAAAAAAAAAAAAAAAAAAAAAATCACTGAGTTGGAAAAAGGATCACCCCCTCCTAAAAATGACTTGTAAACTCAACCAGTTGTAGCTAATCACCATCTCAATGGCACACAAAGTCATTTGACTTTCAGCTGTGGTCATTTTGATTAGCTCAGCATGAAAAGAGCTTTCCTGGAGCATTTCAGTCCTTGGTAGTGCAACTAAAGCAAACAATCAACTATGGATGGCAAAGCTGTCAAAAGATCTCCGGGATAAAGTTGTGGACACTCACAAGTCAGGAGATGGATACAAAAAAAAAAAAAATCAAAAAGGCTTTATCAATGTCTAGAAGCACAGTGAAGTCTATTATTAAGTGGAAGGTATTTGGTACAACACAGTAGGGCTGGACGATATGTCAAAAATATCGTATCGATAATCGCCTTTAAAAATATTGCGATATCCGATAATATCGTCTACTTAAACCCCACCTCCACCACGCCCCGCCCCCACCGAGACAACACTGCAGACATGCACCATAAACACACACCATTTTTCAGTTTGGTCTTAATTATTGTGACAAAGTTTGGTTTTACTTTTCTTAGTTTGTGCTTAAAGGGGTCATATGATGCGATTTCAATTTTTCCTTTCTCTTTGGAGTGTTACAAGCTCTTGGTCCATAAAGACGATCTGTAAAGTTGCAAAGACTAAAGTCTCAAATCCAAAGAGATATTCTTTATAAAAGTTAAGAGTCAGCCACACCCCCCTAAAACGTCTCGTTCTAACACACCCCCACACACCAACGTCACTATCTGGGAAGATTTGCATAACGCCGCCCAAATCTTCACGCAAAGAAAGAAGGCGTAACTTTTATTCTCGCTGTAGTATTGTTGTTGCCGCCGCCATGTTGTGAAGGCGCTGTGTGTATCGTTGTGAAAGCGAAACTACTTTGTTTGGTCTTCCAAAAGAGGATGATATTGCTTCGTCATGCCTAGAGCTGATCCATGCTGGTCGCTGAGGAAATACTTCAACTTCACGCTGTGGATCGCCGGATCGGCTTTCACCGTGGACGAACAATTTGTTGCCACAGGCATCACAATATGGTAAGGGACGTAACATTTCTGTCACACGCTTGAGGAATTCGGCCAATCACAACGCACTGGATAGCTGGCCAATCAGAGCACACCTCACTTTTTCAGACCGATGAGCTTTGTAAAAATCGACATGTTTCAGTAAGGCGGGGGATAGAGGAGAAACAATAATGTACAGTATGTGGAAAATAATGTGTTTCTTGAACCTTAAACCGCATAAACATTTCATTACACCAAATAATGTTCTTTTTAGCAGCATCATATGACCCCTTTAAGCTAACAGAAAACATTAGTGTTGCTGTTATTTTGGTGTTGCTAATAATTTCCACGCTGTATCAAATTTGTGTTTGAAATGAATTTCGTTTTGTGAGGAGAACTGTTTTAAGTTCATCGTGGTGAAGTTGGACATTCTGGGCGGTGACTGTAAGAATGATAAATGCATGTTAATGTCATATAATAATGTCTTGAATAAAATATGCATATTTTCTGATGTTTCTCTTTCTTTTTGGCATTATTGCCCGTGTAGACACATTTCATGATGGTAAGTTTAATTTCCTTAATTATAACAATTGCAGCGTTGTTTTTAAACTTGTAGTCAAGCTATAACTTATTTGATATTTATCATGTATGACTAAAATCATGCAGGGATTAAAAATGAATTCCGAGCAAAAACGTTAAGGTTTTTTTCCCCACTTTCTGGTAGCCTACTAGTTCGGAGTGCTCTTTCGGCCCGTTTTTAACAAAATAAAAATAACTGCTTTATTTAATTAGAAGCAGGGTAATTTAAATTTCATTTTTATATTGAAATTTATCATTTTTATTTTAGTAATCAAAAAACAATGCCCACAATACAATATTCAGTGTTGGGCTGCCGAAACTCCAAACACATGCATGTTGAGGGGTGAGTTGAGAAGTCTAATGTCTTCATCCGTTTGCAACAAAACTTTATAGTTTTGTTGCAAATGAATTAAGAATTTATAGTGCTATATCTCAGCTTAATTAAACAATTATATTGTATACACGGTTTACAAAATCTGTAAAAATATTGCACTGAAATAATTTGCGTATTTTAATTATACCTGTCATGTTTGTGGTTTTTCATCATTATACAGTCTGTTTAAATAAATATTCAGAAACACACGCAGTGCTACTTTGTCTTTTTTCTGTTTAACGTTTATTAAACTGCAGCTCAAAATAGAATAGGCCTATACCCTAAATAAGGATAAATTATATTGGAACACATCTCCAAAAATAATCACATACACAGATGCACGTTGCCATTACAGTAGTCAGCACTGAACAACAGACAAATAAAATATAAACTGAGGTTACAAAAGTGATTCAGTCAAGATCAGTGAGGGATTTTCTTTTCTTTTGTTCTTTGATTAACATTATAATGACTGGCGGCAGCGGCTGCTCTCAATGCATGGATTTAATACACCCTAGTTTTCTTTCTCAACTCTTTACGTTCACTTAAACATAACTGATTGTATTTATGGGATATTTTGATATAATTCTGTGTGTATTTGTCCATTCGAATGTGTAAGAACACGAGAAAGAGAGCTCAGTCCAGTGTTTGCGTATATAAGAGGCGGCTTTTGTACATGCGCTTTGAGTGTGTGTGTGTGTGTGTGCAGCACAGAAAACAGTGCGGGAGTGCAGAAGTGAGTTCTATTTAGTCTTCTTGCAGTTGAATCTTTTGAAATCACAATAAATGCATCATATCGCCCAGCCCTACAACACAGACCCTCCCTGGATCAGGACGTCGCTCCTAACTGGATGAAAGAGCAGGAGGAAACTGGTCAGACAGGCCACCAAGAGGCCTACAGCAACTCTGAAGCAGTTGCAGTAATTTATGACAAAGAGTGGTCTTTCGTGTGCATGTGACAACAATATCATAAATTCTTCACAAATGTGGCTTGTATGGGAAGGTTGCAAGAAAAAACCCACTCCTTAGAGGCTTCCACCCACTCAAGCTTTGTCAAAACACACCTTGAAGATTCTGAGGCAGATGAGACTAAAATTTTATTATTTGGCCTCAACACCAAACAACATGTCAGGTGCAGTGCTTCTTACAGGTTTGAAATATACTTGCGGTGGTAGTCAGGTGGAAAATCCTATTACCCACGGCACAAAAAAGCTCTACTACATGTGACAAATAACAAATAATGTGTGATTTTTAACAATATTTGGTAACACTTTATTTTAAGGTGTCCTTGTTACACGTTACATGTACTTACTATTATAATAATTAATTATGCATAATTACATGCAAGTAACCATAACTCTAACCATATAGTAAGTACATGTAGTTAATTAATATTACTCAGTACTTAAATGTATAATTACACCGTAACAAGGACACCTTAAAATAAAGTGTAACCCAATATTTTTTATTTATTGAAATTCATTTCAATTACATGGGCTACTATTACATTGAATTATTACATACTCGTACTATGCGTCATTATCCACTGTAATTATGCAAAATTACAGCATTTAAATGGTAGCGTTCTCCTTGCTTTGTCATATAGTGTCTCTCTCAGTGAATGGGACACAGATTTTACTGATACTAGTAAAATCGATATACTGAACGTGTCAAATAATGTTCTTTGACTTTTCTTCCTGTGGGCAAGCATTCCAGCCAGAAACTACAATAGTTTACTATGAATTAAATGGAAATTATATTAAATACAATTTATTACACGGCTCTGTGGAATACTTGATTCTGATTGGTCAGTCGCAACATTCCAAGGTATGCTATTCCTCGATAACAACCGGTAAAAGCTAATAACACAGGCTCATCCGGGTAACAGCAGTCAGCACTGTACTCCTGCTTGAACTATTTTTTCTTGGTGGAAGCTTTGCGTTTGTTTAGCTAATAAAATATTAAAACTTGATTCATAATGGTGTACAATTATTTAATTATGTCATCCTGGTATCGCTGACTCGCTCTCGTTTCATACAAACGCAGCTGCTGCCATTTTGCTACGATTGTTTTGTACGCTGTAATGGATTATAAGAGAACTAACAAACTGGTAAGGTTTTAAAACATTTTCGTCTTAATTCTTTTATTGCCTTAATTATTTTTGTGGTGAAATGTTGTGTAATAAGTGGTTTGACTGCACCGTTTCCCTTAAATGTCAGTCTAGTTTGAATTTGCCGCTTGCTTGAAACTGCTGTCTTCGCGGAAGCTTTGCGTTCAAATATTTCAACTCAAATCAATATTTTGCGTCTAATTATTTACTTATGTGGCAAGTAGCCGTGTAATAAGCGGGATAACGTACATCCAGCCGGTTGTTATCTCAGAATAAACCCCTTCAGGCTGATACAAGACCCCTCAGCGTCGGGGTTTATTCGGAGATAACAACCGGCTGGATGTACATTATCTTTTACTTATTGTGTAACCAAAATACCAATAATGCCCAGAAAAATAAAGCATTACTTTTAATTATAAACAAGCCTGAAATACAATGGGATTCTTATTTTGAAATGTCTATACTATATTTTATCCTTCAGATGAGAGATAAAACATGCATTCTTACATCCATCTAAATCGTGTTTTATAAAGGTCATTAAGTAGATATTGTCATAATCAGGGGTGTGAAGTAACGAATTACAAATACTCACGTTACAGTAATTAAGTAGTTTTTATCAGTAATTGTACTTTGAGTAGTTTAAAAAATGTGTACTTTTACTTGAGTACATTTTAAGTGATGTATCGGTACTTTTACTCCGCTATTTTCCTCCGTTTGTGGTCGTTACATGCTTATTTTAATTTTATTTTTATCAATCAACGTGATTCGATAGAGAGAGAGAGATAGTAATAGGTCTCCCGCCAACTGTTTATCATGGCTGCTGGAAGTGCTTTCTTCAAGCATCAATTCAGTCGCATCTTCCTCTAACTTAATATGTTAAGGTAAATTTCGGATTTCTGCTTACTAAATGATTTGTATATATGCTTGCCTATCTACACAGCCTGAAATTTGGCGTGAGGTTGCGGGTATTGCATACAGTGTTAACTCCCGCAAGAGCCACGTTCTGTAAATTCCCACTCACTTATGAAACTCGCGATCTGCGCTGCCTCGTCTCTCTCTCGCGTGCGTTCTGCAGCAGTCACTTGGATAAGTCGTCGTTGTTGCTTATTGAACTTTGATGAGTTTGAGCGCGTGATTCGTGCTGTGAAAAAGTATGTTGGAAACACAAATTGAGGACCAATCTGCACCTTATTGATGACCAGTTGCGTTAATATAGGCTACTGCATCTGTGCCAGTGCGTGATGTAATAAAACTGCAGCTCGTTAATAAACCTTTTTTTTTTTTTTTACTTTTTTTAAAAATTCATTTTAGACAACCTGCCTTCATTTAGCAAGTGCACTCGCGCATAAACAATTTTCAAGTTCAAAACATTTTGGTCCATTCAGTTGTGGATGCTGCCGATTCACCGAGACCGCCGCGGCTCAGCAAAGAGAGATGCGTGTGTGTGTTTTCCTTTGAAAAAGATGCTGAACTATGAGTTTCTAATGGTGTTTGTATTTGCACTGTTCTAAATGTTAATATTTTATGTGCAACAACAGCATGCGGTCTCCGTGGCCTTACACATGATTTTAAATAAATTTTTTCAAACTTTATGATTTAAATGGGGATGATTGTACTGAGAATAACTTTAATCTTTTCTTCGACTGAATACTGTTTCCTTGCTGTTTTGATGTATTTTAAAGAGTTGGCAATCAAAATTAAAACTGCTGGATGATAGATATTCTTCATTCTTTATGACAAACAAGATAATGTGAATTACAGAATGTACAACGTTTATAAAAGGTATCAATGGCAGTGTACAGCGTAATTATGAGGGGGTAGAATCCACAGCTCAGTACTCACTACTCAATACTCATGAGTACTTTTAAATAGGCTACTCTTTTACTCTTACTCAAGTAGTTTTTTGGACAAGTACTTTTACTCTACTCACACTACATTTTTTGGAAGGTAATGGTACTTTTACTTGAGTATATTTTTTCAGTACTCTTTCCACCACTGGTCATAATTTAACTCGAGTTCATAAGCAATCGCTTGGCATAAATGTGCGCTATTCACGGATTGAGAATCACTTTGAAGCAGTTTGAAGCTGCGCAACAGCACCGCCTTGTGAAACTGCAACGTGCAGTGCTCTTTTTTTTTTTAATGAAATCCTAGCATTTCGAAGTTTAATAATCAATAGACTGTACCGTGATTTATGTTTTTCCATCCCCAAAATATAAGACGTCTTAAAATGATCAAGACGTTTGTTTTACCATTTCATATATTGAAGACTTTTTATGATATTAAATTTAAGAACATTTAGCTTTATTCGCACACATCTTTTTTTTTGGTCGCAAAAGCACCCACACTTTTAGTATTAACATTTTGGGCGGATAAAAAAAAAAAAAAAGTATAACAGGGTAAAATTAATAAAAGCAAAAATCTTTCTCCAAATATACTTGGGCGGCTGTTAATATGCCTGGGTGGCCCATCCAAGGAAAGTCTTGTGGGAAACACTGCTGGCGGAAATCCACTACAGCTCACCATCCATAACAGCATTCCTACAGTAAAGCATGGAGGCGGTGATATCCTGTTATTGGGGTTTTCTCTGCAGCAGGGACTGAAGCACTTGTCAGGATAGAAGGAAAAATGGATGGGGCAAAATACCGTCAAATTCTTAAGGAAAATCTGCTGCCTTCTGCCAGAAGGTTGTCAAAGAGAAGAAGGTTTATCTTCCAACATGACAATGACCCAAAGCACACAGCAAAACTGACCACACAGTGGTTGAAGAGAAAAAGATGAATGTCCTTGCATGGCCTAGTCAGAGCCCAGACTTAAACCCTATTGAAAATCTGTGGAATGACTTGAAGACTGCAGTCCACAAACTCTCACCATCAAATTGAACTGAACTTGAGCAGTTCTGCAGAGAAGAGTGGGCAAATATTGCAAAGTCTAGATGTGCAAAGTTAGTCGAGACAAAGACATATCCCAACAGACTAAAGGCTGTAATTAAAGTAAAAGGTGGTTCAACAAAATACTGACACAAGAGGGCGATCCCTTTTCCAACTCAGTGATTCTGTTTTTCTATTTCTTCCTGACATGTTGGTGTTATTTCTTTCACTTGGATGTTATAAGTTGCACTGAGTAAAAACAGCTGGATAAATCAAAAACTGTGTCCGTCTTCATTTCAGGCTGCAAAGCAACAAAATGTGATTGTTTTAAAGGAGGGTGATTCTTTTCTATACCCACTGTAACATATCAACCACAATCTGGCTGTCATCTGCCATGGGGCAACCTGTTTTAAAGTGAAGTGAAATAAATTCTGTCATTATTTACTCACGTTGTTGCTAACCTATGTGACTTTTCTTCCAAGTAACAAATTTTGAATAACTGTACTCACACTTCATGAGTGAATGATCAGATAATTTCCATTTCTGTTTTAAAGGAGTAGTTCACTTCCAGAATTAAAATTCTGTCATCATTTACTCATCCTCCACTTGTTCCAAACCTGAATGAACTTCTTTTTTCCGTTGAACACAAAAGATACTAACATTTGTCAAAATATCCGAACAGTTGATGGACACCATTGACTTCCATAGTATTTTTTTTTCCTACTATGGAAGTCAATGGTGCCCATCAACTGTTCGGACACCAACATTTTTCAAAATATCTTCTTTTGTGTTCACCAGAAGAAAGAAACTCATACAGATCTGGAACAAGTGGAGGGCGAGCAAATGATGACATTATTTTCATCCTGGAAGTGAACTACTCCTGTAATTCATCCTTTAACTGATGGCTCATAAAAACGTAAGTTTAGTAAGTACTTACGTGACATGGCATTTAATAAGACATCAAAAAGACTTACTAGAGTGTATCAGGAGGACCGATTATTAGCACTTCCCATCTGTAGAGGTCATTATCATCTATCAAACCGGCTGAGAAACCTTCCACTGGATTTTTATTCAGTTCTGTCAGGAAAATAGGACAAAGATACTGATTAGCCATTTTATATGACAAAGTGAAAAGCAATTTGCCTTTTTGTTATCAGATCAACCAACTGAGTCTGAAGCCAAAGAACATTGGCCTATCGGTGTATCTCGTCTCAGACGCTCTGTCTGAACTTTTGTGTTCTTACAAAAGAGAGCAAAACTAAAATCACTGGACCACCTTGTTGACCAACACAAGCTGACAGTTGGGCAATCCAGTCATATAGATATTATGAGCACATGAAGACCGTCTGGTATTCTTACTAAGCTCCTCTACTCTGTGACACAGCAGGACAAGACAGAGTCTTTCACTGCAGTCTGACTCTTAATAAATGACTCAATTTAAATCACATTTACAACAAACCTAATCTCAATGTTATAGCACTGATTCATGTTTTCGTTGCATAGAAACACCATTCAAGTATTCTTATGGGCCGCTTGCACCAAAGAAAATAATTATAACATTTTAACAAACATTGCAATTATATGAGAATAAGTCCACACCACAACAACACAGAAACTATATCATTGGAATCATTTTCAGAACATTTTTTCCAGCTGATGAATGATAAAAGCATTGACAACCAATCAGAATCCACCCGACTTTAAAGAGCTTGAGCATGTAAAGCAGCAGATGGCATAACTGCAGTGTGCGCTTGTAATAAGCGAAACGTTATTGTGGACACTAATATAGTTATCTTGATAGTTATGGTTCTTGTTATAAACAGGCCTTAACTTCCGACACATGAAGTTAAAATCTCACACAAGTTGTGCCCACATTTTCCTGGCCTGTATCTTTACAATCCTGCATAATAGATGTTGTGATGCTTTTGTTCCCTCAGAGGGTTCACTGAGTTTAGAACAAGGCCGATGAGTTCACCATGCTGGTCCTGCAGAAAGGAGACAACCAAAACAACCCTGATTCCCTGAAACAGTCAATCAGCCACAAGACCACCACAGAACCTGATGCCATGACAGGCCCGGGGTGCCGCTCACCCTGCCGACCCTTGGAAAGAAACAGGCGAGTTGCCTCTATGCGTGTGTAAGAGGAGTAATTTGGGGGGGGGGGTTGCTTGAGCCGTCTATGGCGCAATCAGACAGCTGTCATATACCGAATCATTTTTAAACATGGCCTGATATGTACATCAGGTTTAAATCAAGAACTCACGTAATCTGCTTAGTTTGACCCCTTTACAACAAATTCACTTCACTGGCTGCACTGCGCAAATGGGGCCCAGTGAAGAAATCCTCCTCTGGCTTGAGCTGAGTAAAGCTGACACTCACGGATCATGTTGCTCAGTGTGTACTGGACAAAGAAAGGGAGAAACGAACTAATAACAGCATATTTCGTAAACTAGCAATAAATAAAATAAAGAGAGTGAGAGGTTGGTGTTAAACGCCTATGTACATGTATTACGACAATATAGTTGGACTAGGGGTCTCTAATTCTCGCTGTACCGGTGTGCTGGTGTTCAAGCAGCAGCCATCAAAGTTAGCTTAGCCAGCCTTGAAAAACAAAGGGATTTGATCACCCCGCTGTGGGTACATGGCACACAATGTACGGCTTATAAATCTCACCTTTGAGCCTTGTGATAACAATTTTGGTTTGACGTATCACGATAAGATGGTGAACGGAAACGGAGCCAATGACAGAGTTTCTCTGCGTTAACGAGACGATATACCGACTGCTGCTGGTGCGCCTCTGTAAATTCGTCCGGACACAGATGTCAAAACACGGGCTAGCCGACTGCGAACGGCCCCGCCGGTGTGATACGGACGGAACTGCCTGACATTTATACATGTACGTCAACAAAATGAATAAAATCACAAGAATGTATGCGTATTGTTATTTTAATTGCATCTTAACGGCTCTCGGATTCATATTCAATCGTTAGTTGTACCAAAATAGCATTTAAAAATAACAAAAGACAGCAGGAGTTAGCCTTTAGCCGGGTATTTTAGCTGCTAACTCGCTAACGAATGCTTTAAGATAAATACAGCGCTCGTTAGCAGCTAAACAACGGCTAACGGCTAACACCTCCGTCTCGACTGCATTGGCAGGCTAAAATGTTCACCGGTTCGTTAGCCTGGTTTTGCCAACAGCCTTTGAAAAATTACCTGCTAGCTGTCTTCTGAGTAACAGTGCTGACTGGGGCTCCGTCATGTTTTTATAAGTTATATTCTAGGTTGTTCACTTCGCTAAGGAGAAAATATGTTTGAATTTGCTTGCTCGTCTTTCCGTCTCTGCTCTAGTCAGTTTTACTCAACATTCTAATCCGGTGTGCGCATGCGCTCTGCTCTCTGTGAGGCCGCGAGGAGAGAGCGCTCCTGGGATACTTATGGGCAGAGGATTCGCGCTGTCTCAAACACATACACGTATTAATGATAACAAGCAGCAATGGCTTTGACTGCGAAATGTCGTACTTTATGTTAGCACTTCAGTGTCGTTGTTGAATCAACAACAACATTGTTGACAAATACACGCAGAAAATGATAAAAGACATTTCAGTTATTGAGTACGTGCATATTTGTGCATCATTATAGCTTAATGCTGTAACTAGTTTGATTACGCATTTAATATTTGTTTAGTTTTTGCAAGTGCCAGTTTCAGTGAAAAGTTTTTGATTTTATGTAAAGCACAGTGTTACTCATCCACTAGGTGACAGTAAAGAGTAATAAATCTAGTTTACAGTTTTTCTGAATTGCTAAAACACATTTCTTAAAACCATCACTTATTTTCTCAAAACCTAAAACAACTAATCCAAACCTTAAAATTCACAGAAATCACAGAACCACTGTCTCTTCTGGCAAAATCAAACAATCGCTTCAAAACCATTTCACCTGTACTCAAAATCAAACAAAGCTTTAAAATCATACACAAATTAGTCAATAATACACACACTACAGATCATTCATTAGACACTACATCAAAAAATTGAGAACACAGTGTCCAGTGCATGTAGTTACAAAAAATGTGTATTGTATTTAGTAAATATTTTGCAATAAACACACACACACACACACACACACAAATCAGTTTGGTGAATAAATATATAGAGAATATACCAAAAAAAACATTTACTCTCAAAAAGGAACACACACACACAAACAAACAAACAAAAGAAAGACCTAAGTTTGGTGCATACAGTATATACACATGCATGCATACATACACACATATGAATCAGAGGACTTCATCTACTGTACATTGCAGGCAGGCAATGGGGGAAAACCCCTCTGGTGTTGGTGGATCCAGCCTTGACAAGACAGCACGTTTCTGTCACCACAGGCCAGTTCTTCCACCCTAACGGGGTAGTCTTGCAATTCTACACAAGATTCTCTTCCACTCTTCTTTTGCTGTTCTTTTGAACGTTCCAACTGATTATGGTGGCCACATGCAGAGAATCTGCTCAATTTAGGTTGAACTCTTTGTACTGCCTCGGTCATTCCATGCACTAGAACATTGTCTATCACAGTAGCACTGATTTAATCTGAAATGAGTGTTCTTGGTCATGCTCTTCCTCGTCCTCCTCTTCCTCCACCTCTTATATGCACTCTTCCATACCTCTCAGGTTGATGGATGCACCCATGCCATCTGTGCAATTTGAACTGGCTTATATTTGGTACATTCATATATTTAGAAACAAGTGTGAACAGTTTTGAATTATTGTTTGTAAACGGTGACAACCGTGTTGCAGTTGTGCTTAACTTTTGCATTCTTGTGTTTACGGTTTTGCATCACAAGGTTATCATGGTGCAAATTGCATTTTAGTGAGTGAGAATGAGTTTAGAATTTTGCTAAAAGAGTGCATGAGATCTGCAAACAGTGTCTAAACTGCCTGAACTTGTTTAAGGTTTTGCTGAAAGAGTGATTTATTTGACAGTTTGGTTTAGGCTATTGAGAATTTGGTTTAGAGAATGGGGTTTAGTGTCTTAGCAAATGTGAAAAACTGTAATGTCTTGATTCAACATTTTTTACTGGCATGATGTACTAAGTGACATTTACTACAAATGACAAGATGCATCCTCTCCCCACTGCTCTTCTCCCTGTACACCAAAGACTGCACCTCTAAAGACCCCTCTGTCAAGCTCCTGAAGTTTGCAGACGACACCACACTCATCGGCCTCATTCAGGACGGTGACGAGTCTGCTTACAGTCAGGAGGTTAAAGAGCTGGCTGTCTGGTGCAGTCTCAACAACCTGGAGCTCAACACGCTCAAAACTGTGGAGATGATAGTGGACTTCAGGAGGAACCACCCTGCTCTTCCCCCACTCACCATCATGGACAGCACTGTGACTGCAGTGGAGTCATTCAGGTTCCTGGGCACCACTATCTCTCAGGACCTGAAGTGGGACACTCACATTGACTCCATTGTGAAAAAGGTCCAGCAGAGGTTGTACTTCCTTCGCCAGCTGAGGAAGTTCAACCTGCCACAGGAGCTGCTGAAACAGTTCTACTCCGCCATTATTGAATCTGTCCTCTGCACTTCAATAACTGTCTGGGTCAGCTCAGCTACCAAATCTGTCCTCAGAAGACTACAGAGGGTAGTCCGGACTGCTGAGCGAATCCTTACAAAGTACAACCCTCCCTTTTCTCCAAGAACTGTACTCATCCAGAGTAAGCAAAAGGGCTGGCAAAATCACTCTGGACCCCTCACATCCAGCACACTCCCTCTTTGAACTGTTGCCATCTGGTCGATGCCACAGAGCACTGAGCACCAGAACGACCAGACACAGGAACAGTTTCTTCCCTCAGGCCATCCATCTCATGAACACTTGACAATAACTGTGGAACACACACTATTTATTCACTCATACACTTATTTATCTAACACACATACTCAGTCTACATTTCAATTTGCACATAATATACCTGTACATAAAACTGTCTATTGTTATATACCTGTACATACAATTGTCGATTTGTATATTTTGTATTCCTTATTTTACTTGTTCTATTTTTTATTTTTTATTTATTTTTATTTTTTATTATCTGTGTTTTTTTGTTCTGTCACTGTCATTCTGTTACACTGTGGAGCTTCTGTCACGAAAACAAATTCCTCGTATGTGTAAACATACCAGGCAATAAAGCTCATTCTGATTCTGATTCTGATTTTGAATGGTGACTGTTTGTTTCAGTTCGTTTTAAACTTGATGTTTCTGAATTACTGATTGGCCTAAATGTAATTTTCCAAAACCCACCGTGCTTTATTATAACCGCATTGCTGAGTTATAACACACCACAACCTACATTTATTTATTTATTTTTTCATTGAAATCAGCAATACAGGAAAGATTTGGTGACAGGTCACTGTGCTCACTGTACACAAACACATGCGATGACACTCAGTAAGTGGTCTTAGAGAACACGGAGGCCAGTGTTGTGTTACTTATGGAACAATGTATATACAGTGGCTTTTTTTTAGAGAAGTTGTTAGGCAGATTATTTCCCAAGAAGGACAACGTTATGCATAATCTGGACAGCAGAATATGACATCTTAAGTTTCACAATTCAGCACGAAACCTTGTAAAGAAGCTTAACAACAAAATGACAAATTATCAAGAGTCTAGATTAGACTGACCCAAAAGAAAGTCAATAGAGACTCTCACTGCCAAGATATCGCCAGTAAACATGATTATGGCTTATCTATATTCATCTATCTATGCAAGAATATGAACTGTTTACTGTATAAAACAAGGGTCATAAACTTCAGTTAAACAACCAATACAAGATTAGGTTACAATAGAAGAATTCCCTGACTGCATGGAGTTAATTTTCAAGCAGCTTTGTTTGTCAGACCTTTGTCCTGGTGTTCAGAGCATTACTGTGAAGCATAATGCCAAAAGCCCTGGCAGATCTGGGTAACAGATCGGTGTGAAGCAGAAAGTATGAAGAGAGCATGGAATCGAAAATCTACTGGTTTGTGGTCTATATTGCGACACAAGTAGGAACTCTTCTGCTGCGTGTGACTAGAGAAACGAGGGCAGGGCTTGATTCTAACTTGATAACCCTACAGCGTGCTGTATTCACACAGGAACGCCTTTCTATTTCTACAAGTGACATCTCAACGAACACTGCAAAAAAGAAATAGAAAGGAAGAAAAAAGCTAGAAAAAAGACAGAAAACATGGATTAGAGCGTCACTTGGCATTGGGGCACATCGACTAAAGTGTAAGTAACTTTATGCTTAAATTATTGAAACTATCAAGGTAAAATTATTTTCTTATGAAATCTTCCATCTGAATGATTGCACAAAAAATGTTAACTGAAATATACTGAAATATAGCATAACCTCAATGTCTAAAAGACTGGTTGCATTTTAGATTCAAAGTTGAACAATCATATGGCATTGTCCTGTTGTGGCCATGCAGCTAATCACCTCAACAGTGGCATTGTTGGCAGTCCGCTGAGGAAATCAGTCCTGACCTGAACTTGGAAGTATCGTCTGTTCAGACTACCACTAAAAGGAAGCTTAATCTATTTCAACTTTTTTCATACACAATACAACTTCTTAATATAACACAATAAAACATTAACATTATTTAGGTTAAAAGATGTTGCCCATAAAAGTTTATAAAATACAAGATGTTCTGCCTGTGGTTAAAGCGATGTCAAAGAGGACTTGTGCTGTTTCTAAAATAGCATCTAGCATTTGGGTTGAGAGAGTAATAAGAAAGGTTGCTGGGTGCAACTAATAAGATCACAACCAACTTTGAGATATCAAGTTCCAGTCTACCTTGCATTCTCACAAAATGGTATCCTCTTCTGACTGTAATACAGACAAATATTTTTTTTTTAGTCAAATGCACTCTGTATTTGGTTTTACATGTTAAATCATGACATAAAAGCTTCAGTTCACCATTATCATTTATAACTCTAAATCAATTTTTCATAATGGTTTGGTTTCCTGGCCCATTTATTCAGGAAGTCTAACCACAGTTTTACTTTGCACACAACTGAACAAAATGGCCTATAAACCAGTCAAATTTAGTCAAACCAAGCTTGGTAATGATAAATAAGCACAATGGCATCACTTTAAACAGGACTTAAAATGGTAGCATGCTAATAGGTTAGCATCACTGGGTAAGTGTAAACAGACATCAGTCATTTGCACAACATATAAGTTACTTTTTACCAATCCAGCAAAACTAATTATTTGATAAAATACCGTTGAGTGTTTATCTCCATATAAAGCATTTGTCACTAGCTGTGTTCAGTGATTGTGACTACACTCCAGACCTGTGCTTTTTCTCGATGCCGTAGTTACTTAAACTTTGTCCAGTGTCCTGGAATCACATGAAACCCGTGAGGTTATTGCCACAGTTCATAAAGCATTCATTGAAGAGGGCTTGAAAATCACAATGTTTTGGCACTTTACTATCTGTCAAGTGCTTACAAGTCATTGTTCTTTTTATAGAGGCAAAAAAGTCATTCTGCATTCATAGAGACAGTGGGCATCATGACCTCCAACCAACAAAGACCAAGAACCCGCTTGAGCCTCCGCTCAAACACAACTGTACATTATGGGTCCTTGAGCTCTGAGCAACCAGATAGTGATGCATCCTCCATGCAAACAAACTCCATCTCTCAGAAACGCTCCTATATCGCAGTGGCAGTGCTCTGCTATATCAATCTTCTCAACTATATGGACCGTTATACTATAGCAGGTGAGCACACTCTCATCAAATCCAAATCAATTGGGATGGTTCACAGAAAGTCACTATAAAAAGAGACAGACTTTGTTCTGGTTCTATTCCAGGTGTGCTGCTTAGCATCCAGAATTACTTCGGAATCCCTGACAGCACATCTGGCCTCCTACAGACAGGTATCAGTTTGAGTTTGTAGTACATAGCATTGACAATACAGTAAAAAGGAAGAGAACATTGCAGAACTGGATTTTATAAGAGTACTTCCTTGTTGGAGATGAACTAATAGGTCTTTTTCTGTCATTTTAGGAACAAGCCCAGCATTGCGCAAAACACTTTGTTAAAATTTGTGTGTAAATGAAGCAATCGGTCTTGTAGCATGCATTACTTGAAAGAGCCAATAAGTCTGAATCATCTAATCTAACACTGATCTGGTTTGCAGTTTCACATTTGAAGTTTCATGCTCTAATCTCTAAACTGCAGGTTGACTGTTCTGCTTACTGATAGTCATTAAAATAATACACAGTTTGTTACATGAATTTGCATAATCCATAAATGACACTGTTACACAGCATCATGTTTTATAGCTATTGTTGTGAAATCTAATGACATATAAGTAGAAAAGTATATAAGTAGAAAAATTTCAGCAGGGATGCATTACATTAATCACAAAAGTGACAGTAAAGAAATGCATTTTAAAACTTTTTTATTAATCAAAATATCCTGGTAAAAAAAAAAAAGTCACTGTTTCCACAAAAAAAAGTATTAAGCAAGTGTTTGATAATAATAAAAATGTTTCTTGAGCACCAAATCAGCATACATAAATGATTTCTGAAGGATCATGTAACTGAAGACAGTAAAAAATTACATGTTAATATATATTCAAACAGAAATCAGTTATTTTAAAATGTAATAATATTTAAAAACATTACTGATAACCTTGATAAGCATAAAGAGAGGTATTTCAAAAACATTAAAAAAATCTTACAGCACCAAACCTCTGAACTGTAGTGTACCTTTGCCATCAACCCTGTATTAACATATTTACAGTTTTTATCTGTAGCTTTATGCTCTTGGCGCCAGTTTTTGGTTACCTCGGAGATCGCTATGACAGGAAGCTTATCATGATTGCTGGGCTGATTGTGTGGATCATCACAACACTAGGCAGCTCTTTTGTCAAAAAATCGGTACGGTATAAAGTCTTTCTGGGGAATTCTGGAATTCCAGTGTAATCTTTGTGAAGTCTCACAATGTTAATAATGTGTAAATGTCTTGTTTTGTACCTATACTTATCAATATCTTAATTTTTTTTAACAGTGTTAAAATTCTAAGAGCAGAATTTAATTTTTTTTTTTTTCTTTACTCTTACCACAGCACTTCTGGGTTCTGCTCCTGACAAGGGCCTTGGTTGGGACAGGAGAGGCCAGTTACTCAACCATAGCACCTACTATCATTGGTGACTTGTTCACTGGCACCCAGAGAACTCTCATGATCTCCTTCTTCTACATCTTCATACCGGTTGGAAGGTGAAGGCCTTACTGCCAAAAGACATACAGACTTTTCACTATTTGTATGACTCTGCTTATCTGTGTTTGTGTGTTCCTGTGAGTCTGTCCTTTAGTGGTGAGGATTTTTCAATGAATTTTTCTGCAGGTTACATCGACAAATGAATGTCTTTATGAGTGTGTCATCGACTCATTTACTCAAACCATTTACTGTAAATGAGAAAACTCTGATTCATTTAGGAATGAAACAAGCGTTTCATTGAGTCATTTACTTAACTGATTTGTTCAAAATACTGTTGCTCTGAGATGTGGAACAATAATTCTGTAGGTTTGTTTGGAACAAAAATTTTTGCCATAGCAAAAATAGACAAATTAAATGGCAAAACTGTGTCAGTGTAGCTTACTTAATATTAGCCTCTTGTTTCTTGAACTGTTGTATAAAATCACAATCACAGCTCTTGCTTGTGTGGTATTGTATAGAACGTTTTCTACATATTGGCAAGACTTTTAAAAAAATCTTTTTTTACTCTTTCTGACTGTATGTGTTCCTTTAAATCTTCATTCAGTGGTCTTGGATATATATTGGGGGCAACTATAGCTAATGCAACAGGGGACTGGCGTTGGGCCCTGAGGGTAAGGGAATATATATTTCATAAGTATATATAAGTACTGTTACATCTTTACTGTGTTAGATTTAATATTTTGCTAATCTTGTTATAATGCAGTCAACTTAAATGTAGCCGCTATAAAAAAGGCTCTGTACTGCATTGTATTTTAGGGTCTAATTGGATTTCCTTGGACTCCTATTGCATAACTGTACTCCATTCAATTTAAAGTGCATCAGTGTTAAAGCAGTTTATATGCTCTGTTCTCACTAAAACATTGCTCGTAAACAGGGGGTTCACAGCAGTATTGCAGAGGGTCTAGCAATTATTGGATCTCAAACATCAAAGAATTAAATATATTAAACAAAATTTTAAGTTTTAAGTTGACTTAAACCAAAGCTGAAGGTGCTAAAATGATTCATTTAATCACTCAAGTAAAATTAAAATGTCATTCACAAGATTCTGCACATCATTAATGATTATTTTAATGGATTTGCAATGTAAGCATTTATTGATTTAATATAATCAAGACAATTACCTTCCACATTTATAAAATAAAACTGAGGTGCTTGTTTGGTTCTGATGTAGTTCAGTCCAGCTCTAGGAGGCCTGGGTCTGCTGCTGCTGGTGTTTCTGATTCCTAATCCTCGCCGTGGAGCCTCCGACAACAAAGGAGGAGCAACCATGGAAAGCACCTCTTATATTGAGGACATCAAGTACCTCCTGAAGAAGTAAGTCATTGTAGAGATTCAAGTTACATTAACTGTACATGTCATTCAGTCTGGCATGTGCTCATAACTTTTGTCATGATCGTAGTGTCCTATGCTCTAGGGCAGTAGTCAACTTGTGGGCACAGGGTGTGTGTATGAATATATATACATACACACACCTAAAAAAGAAATACTGAAATATCACATGGTCCTAAGTATTCAGACAGCCCCTGAGTTAAATATATGAGTATATGGGCCTTAAGTATTCAGACAGCCCCTGAGTTAAATATATGAGTGTCACAGCAAAGGTGCTGTGACACTCATATATTTAACTCAGGGGCTGTCCATTTCTTCTGATCATCCTTGAGATGGTTCTACACCTTCATTTGAGTCCAGCTGTGTTTGATTATACTGATTGGACTTGATTAGGAAAGCCACACACCTGTCTATATAAGACCTTACAGCTCACAGTGCATGTCAGTATATATATATATATATATAAATATTACTTTTGCTGAAAAACATACATAATGCAATTGTTTAATTAATTCAAGATATCAATACTCCCAGTTTCTTTTAATATAAAAATAGAAAACAAGCAGAGTTGTCATAATTTTAGCAGAAATTCCAGAGGAAATATCCAATATGGGGATAATATTGTGTTGGACAAAGTGGTCCCTTTGGATCAAAAAGTTTAACTGCTCTTTGGGATTTCACGTATGGTACAGGTAGTTCCTAAGCAAATATGACTATTTATTGTGTTTTGGATCTGTGCCTTCTTTCCAGTCGGAGTTTTGTCTGGTCTTCTCTTGGTGTGACTGCTATGGCTTTTGTCACAGGGGCTCTGGCCTTCTGGACCCCCACCTTCCTGTCTCGTGCACAGATTAAACAGGGTCTCAGACTACCTTGCAAAGAAGAGCCCTGTAACCCTTTAGACAGGTACAGCAAGTCTCTTGCCTTTTGACTTTATATAATTGGACAGATCTTAGAGGAAATCCGCAAGGTTAACTGTAGACTAGAAAATGTGATTAGCCAAAGACTGGTTAGCAGAGTGATAGCGTTCATATCAGCTTGTTCCTTGGTTAGATACTCACACTTACTGTTTACTGCAGCTGTTTTTGCTCTTGTAATCCTGTCAGTATATCTGTTTATTATGTTTCTCAGCGATTTCTACCTTCAAACTGAGTTGACCTGCTTATAGAGTGTATTTATGAGCTTGACTAGTCAGACTGGCCTGGTAGGTTCTGTGAGGAATAAAACAGAGAATCTGATGAATTGAATATCATCACACTGTTTCTTCTTTCTCTTGTGAAAGTTACATCTTTGGAGCAATCACAGTGGTGACGGGGATTGTGGGAGTGTTTCTGGGCACCTACATATCAAAGCAGCTGAGAGTCAGACTGCCCAACGCAGATCCTCTCATATGTGCTGTAGGCATGCTCAGTTCCTCCCCCTGCTTTTTTATTGCCATCATCCTGGCGGGCACCAGCATCCCGGCCACATACGTAAGCAAAGATCAGCCACGTTCCTGCAGCAGGCTGGATTAGTTTGTGTATTTGCATTCATATTAAAGAAATATTTCACCCAAAAATTTAAATTCAAACCTGTATGACTGACTTTCTTCTGTGGAAAACAAGAAGCAAGATGTTAATTTGAATGTTTCAATTGTTTTTGTCCATACAGTGAAAATCAATGGGGTTTAAAACAACACTGCACCCTATACTAGCTTAAACTGAATGCACTCTCTCTCTCACACACACACACACACACACACACACACACACACACACACAAAGTCTTACAGGTTTGGAACGTCATGAGGTGATTAAATGAAAGACAGAATGTACATTTTTGGGTGAACTATTCTTTTAAAGTAATATACTCCTTTAACTGACCCAAACTTAAATAATGTACTTTGGCACATGCATTGAATATTTACAGTATAGCACAGATTATTTTCTGTCACATCACAATGTGACCAGCAGGGTGATATGGTCTCTAAATATTTGTCTCTGTTTTGATTTTTTTGCCATATTACAGACATTCATTGCTATTGGAGAAACTTTGCTGTCCCTTAACTGGGCTATTCTGGCGGACATTCTGTTGGTGAGAGGTTTACGCTTCTCAATACAATATAAAAAGTGCTGAGATGAAACACTCGGTTACGAGCATGTGGAGACCTGCTAAGTGATGCGATAAGCTAATGGTATAATATTTTAAACTAATGCCATTATGCTAAAGAACTTTAGAAATGTTGAGAACACTGGTGTACTGTTTAATTAATTGTTCTTCTTTTTCAAGTGCGTGATTATTATATTACAACTGCTGAACGATGTTGTTTATAAAAGACATCTTTTAAATCTTGTTCTTTTTTAGTATGTTGTTGTGCCTACTAGAAGAGCGACAGCTGAAGCCTTACAGATTATGGTCTGTCATCTCCTTGGAGATGCAGGAAGTCCATACCTTATTGGGGCGGTAAGAATATTTTAATCCACAGTACTTTCATATAAAATAGTAGTGGGGTCAAAGGCTATGCTGTCACTATCCAGAAGTGCTTTGGAACACATGACACTACTGGATACAAAATTGCACCTTGTGAAACAGCAACTGTCTTGGCATAGTTACATTCTTTTCACAGTGTAATTTAAAAGACAAAAGGACTGTTATCTTTTTGTGTGTTTTGTTCAGATCTCAGATGCTCTGCTCAAGTACAATCCAGAATCTTCCCACTGGGATTTCCGTAGACTGGAATATAGCATTCTTTTGTGCCCCTTCATTGGGGTTCTGGGAGGCCTGTTTTTTTTAATGACCTCTCTGTATATCAAAGAGGACAGGAAAGCAGCAGAACTGCTCACTTCAGGTAATACCATACTATTGTAATTACAGTCTGTCCAAACTTCTTGGGGCCTTATGGTAATACTTGTATGTTCTTGGACATAATCAACTGGTTTGATTGTATGGAAGTTTAAAAAAGAAAAAAATATAAAGCATTTAATGAATGCACAGCACAAATCTAGTAGTAGGCAGATTAGAAAAAGACAATAACAATATTAAATATAAAGGACATTTACTTTAACATAGCAATTCATAGTCACTGATTCATTGTTGACAAGAAAAGCTGGTATGTCAGGCTATTAAATGATTAAATCAGTAAAAAGTTTATTTAAATGTGACATTTTAAGTAAGTTTGCAAGCTTTGCTGTTGCCATTGTATGTTTATTCTAAACACACCTTATGACAACTATTAGTTTACACATTGGCACAGATAATATCGTCTGCCAGCTAATTACATAGTATAAAAGATTACACTGTGACCAAATCTGTGGCGCACCATATGATGGGATTTTTACACAAAGCTCAAAGTTGATGTTTATGACAGAAATGTGTGCATATGAAATAAAAAATATTATATAAATTTGTGTGCATTCTTTTTAATTTAAGAAATTAAACTAGAAATGAATACTTTTTAAGAAATGTACAGAGTATTTGTTAAATCTAGTTAACAAAATATATATTGTGTGTTTGAGTGGTCCAGACGCTACATTTTATATATATTTTATTATACAGATATATATAATTTCACAAATTTATTATTTGTGTTTTGCAAAGTTTTCTGCTTAAGCTGTTGTGGTGTTCATTCACATTGTTTCTAGATTATTGTATAGAGTGATCAGGTGTATTTTAAATAATTGCTAAAAGCTTCATTGGCCAAAAAATGAACTTTTCACAAATAAATAAATAGATAAAAAAATTCACTTTTTTTTTTATCCTGACACAAAATGACCAACATTAATTGACTAATCATATCAGCAGCACATGTGAAAGTGTGAATGAGTACTAGTCAGGTTAATCACTATCATAGTAATTAGATTGTAAGAGCAGACTGATCACTATAAAAGGAGGGAAGAAGCGCTTCCAATCATTGTGTTCTTGTTAGCAATGGTTACCTCCAAAGAAACACGTGCAGCCATCATCGCTTTGCATCAAAATGGCTTCACATACAAGGAAATTGCTACAAAGAATATTGCACCTGAAAGAACCATTTACCCGATCATCAAGAACTTCAAGGAGAGTGGTTCGACTGCAGTGAAGAAGTCTTCAGCACGCGCCAGGACCGTCTCCTTCTGAGGAGTCAGCTAGATATCGTGTCACCAGCAGTGCAGAGCTTGCTCAGGAATGGCAGCAGGTTGGTGTGAGAGCATCTGCACACACAGTGAGGCCAAGACTTTTGGACAACAGCCTGGTGTCAAGAAGGGCAGCAAAGAAGCCACTTCTCTCCAAGAAAAACGTCAAGGACAGACTGAAATTCTGCAGAAAGTACAAGGATTGGACAGCAGAAGACTAATGCAAAGTTATTTTTTCTGATGAAGCTTCCTTCCGACTGTTTGGGACATCTGGAAAATCGATTGTTCGGAGTAGAAAAGGTGAACGCTACCATGAGTCCTGTGTTGTGCCAACAGTGAAGCATCCTGAGACCATCCATGTGTGGGGTTGCTTTTCAACCAAGGGACCGGTCTCTCATAATTCTGCCCAAAACACTGCCATGAATAAAGAATGGTATCAAAACGTCCTGCAAGAGTGACTTCTTCCAACGATCCATGAGCAATTTTCCAGCATGATGGAGCAGCATGTCACAAAGCAAGAGTGATGAAGAAGTGGCTCGAAGATCATTACATTGAAATTTTGGATCCGTGGCCAGGCAACTCCCCGGATCTCAATCCCATAGAGAACCTGTGGTCAGTCCTCAAAAGGAGAGTGGACAAGCAGAAGCCCACAAATCGTGATTAACTCCGAGAACTAATAAGGCAAGAATGGATCGCTATCAGTCAGGATTTGGCCCAGAAGCTAATATCCAGCATGCCAGAGCAAACTGCAAAGGTTTTGAAAAACAAGGGTCAACACTGTAAATATTGACTCATTATATTTTTTGCCAATAAAAGCCTTTAGAACTTATGATATGCTTATCATTGTTTTTCATGTGAAAAATAATCTACAAATACTGAAGCAGCAAACTTTGCAAAAATTTATGTCACTGCCAAAACTTTTGGCCATGACTTGTACACTAGCTGTGAAATTCTATCATACCCCTAAGCAACAGTAGGTGGCAGAATATACTTATGTTTAAACCACTGCAAAAAAATTCATAACCTGAACATATGCAGTTTTACTGAGCCATATCCTGAATCCTCTATAACAGGAGGAAGTGTCAAATGTGGTAGTTAGAATTTCTAAATATGGTTATTTCTATTTTCAATGTTGGATAAGGCACCTCAGATATATGAGCTGTTTTCTATTCATTTTCTATTGCTTTTCAATTTTGTAAACCTGTTCAAAATTCAAAATTCTACTACAATGAATTGAAAACCAAGAGAAGGTCATGACCTCTGAGGTGGGACAAGCCAAAATCTCCAATTTGATCTGTTTAAAACTAGCTTTTTTTATGCGAGGTAAATGTAATATTAAAAAATTGTTTATCAACTATATTTAACTGGTGTCATGTAAAAAAAACAAAAAAAAAAACATTGTATTTGTGCCAAGAGACACCAAAGTGCATGATTTGCCATTACTGTTGAACCTGTGGTAATTGCCTTGGTGGTCCTAAGAGATCCTAAGGCTCATTAGCACTCCTGATGAAGGTAATGAAAAATCTATTGCAGGTATTAGCAAAGTCCTGTAGTGTATGTTAAGCAGTATTATGAACTACCTGTACCAGGCTTATCATGTCTTCTTATATTAGTACAGTCCGAAATGATCAATTATTGATTATTGCTTCAGTAGGGCTGAATAGCTGTTGCTGATATTTGATAAGATGCGTACAGGTTACATGAGCATTAGCATTCGCCGTCCCTTAAGGTCAGGGTTAGGAAATAAATCGGTCAATCCTATTTATGTCTCAGTGTGTGCTTCTGTGTATTCGATGCCTGTAAGACATGCTGCCTGTTTGGAAACAGGGGGCTGTCAATCATCCAGCTAAACAGTGTCGTTACACATAAACTCACAATACAAACAAGCCCCAAACCCTCTGACACATATCACATAAACAATAAAATATATAAAAAAAATAATGCAGATACTGGAACACAGACCTCCAAACATAAACTGAGACACTTGTTTCAGATAGGCAGTCATTTTGTAATCACTTACACAAATAGACCTGGGACAAACTCTACTCGAAGCTCAGTCCCAGGGTTTAAATTTAGTCGTGAGCTTAATAGATGTCAAGATATTCTTGTGACTGTACTGTTTGGCAGTATTGACAGGACAGATAATATTGTTTTCCATTCATGCGACCACTAGTCAGTGCACACCCTTTCAAATACTTTCCTCATAACACTGAACTTAAACTCAAAGTGCTATTGACCGCAGAAGGTCAAGGTAATTCATTTAAAGCCATTGTCGCTTGTTTGTTTGCCTTTAGAATCAATTTCCTCTAGCCTGTTTTGTTCTTCTCATCCACGCTTTCTTGTTATTCTGACCTTGCGGTTGGAATTTGTAAGCCTTTTTAGCAACAGTCTTCATTCTTCAGCTTGAATGAGGTACACGCATAACCACACTGAGAAAACATGGACACACGTACACAGACACAAACATGCACGCATACCTGAAAAACATCCCATTTGGGTAATAGTTTGACCCACAGTTAGGACACAATAGGTATTGTGTGCCCTCCCTTTATCTGAGCAGTCGTGCGTTTCCCCTGATTTCCTGCTGAACCTGGCAGGAAGCTGTCACAATAGCTAATAAATTTACAGGGCGATCAATGAGAAGCATTATGGTAAGCCTAGTAGAGCGAGAGTGAGAGAGAGAGAGAGCGTACATGGATAGTGTTTACTTAGTCCTAGTGTGCATTTCATAACCCTACATGAGAGGCATGCAGTTTAAGCACACACAATATTCTATGCACAAACAGACTCATACTTTCACAAACAGTAAATTATTGATGCACTTTGCTTTATCTGGCATCCGAACAATACCAAAGAACAAAGCGCCTTACAGTAACTCTCCGGGTGAAGTTGGGATGTGCTATATAGGCTATTTTCCTTTGTAATTTGCTGTGCTGTTTATTAAAATGCCCTTAGCTTTGCGTATGTTGAATTATGATGATGGTATGGCCTTCATAACTAAAGTTCTGCTTTACAGTGCTGTAATTATTGTCGAATTGTATTTTGCTGTGCTGCTCTACAGCGTCATGCTGGGTCATACTGGTGTTGGGGATTAACTAACTAAAATTAGTGATGTTTTCAGTAAATGTGAATGTAACTAAGACTTTTCCATTAATGAGCTACTTTCAACGAGTGGTGCTGTAGCACCACCAAAATCGCTGTTTTAAATGTCTAAGCTGAGGAAGTAAAGCTCGCTCATCTTACGTTGTCTCTTCTTGCTCGCTTTCTCTCTCTCTTAGCATTATCAATAAGGATTCATTCTAGTGAATTGCCTTGTACTAAATGCTCCTCTCTCTCAATTGTAGTGTCGTAAATGTTAAGTCATTCCAAGTCAATAGTGTTGGTAGTGAATCGGTTCATCCTATATGGTCCTCTCTCTCTCATATGTATCACTGGATAATCCAGATTGATTCTAGTGAATGGGTTCTTTCAGACGGTTCACATAAATCAATGATTCAAACAATGGTTCACCTATTTGACTGTACTGTATGTTTTCAACTTGTTCATTAAAGTTATAGAGTAGTTATAGTGATTAAAAATTCCATGACCAAAAATTGTAGACAGAACCTTAAAAAACGAAATAAAGTAGCTTCCCCAGCATTGGGTCATAGTAGGCCTACCTTCACTCAGACCAGTTTGTCTCAGACTACTGTGTCCACCTATATAGGCCCCAGATGGCACAAGATGAAAGACTTGTTATCAGCGTCTCTCGTGTCGGGTGAAGAAGAAGCCACACCCTGTCTTATCACTCTGGCTGGAGGGGTCTATGACATCACAGAGGGCGCCCACACACATTTGATTACTAATGTGTCTACATAACACTCATCGCACTGTCCTCTCTGTTCAGAGCAGAGGACATGGATGGAGTTATGCCAATGCTAATTTCAGTATCTATTTTTATAACTTGTGTACCTCGTACAGTACTGGCCACACACATGGGCCACACACATGACACAAAAGAAAAGTTTGTATTTCCTTGGCACATGCAATAAAAAAGAAGTATTACACAAATTCAAACAGTCAACATGAAATGAAAACAGAGCCGATTTACTTTTTTAATACACATTTGTGGTCATGTTTTGAGTGATTTATTGGTGCAATGAAAAATTATGAAAGGAATATATTTGTGGCTTGAATTTGAAGTTTTAGACATATGAACAGTCCAGTCAGTGCAATATATTCAGTGTTTTGTAGTGAGTTTTTTTCTTTCTTTTTTTTTTTACCTCTGCTGCATGTGTTAGTTTCTCTTCTGCTACTCCAGGACCTGTTGTGAATGTGTTGATTGGGTTGCTTACAGTCTTCTAATGAACTGCAGATCACTAATACTCCTGCCAGGATTCACTTAAGAGCACTCCCCTCAGCATATGGATTCCTATTACCACTGCAATGAAGCAGCTTAGAAAACTGTTCTCAGAACGAAGGGTTGTTCCTGTTTACTTCACTGTTTGCTTTGACAAAACATGCAAAAGTAAATCGCTACTTCCCAACTTTTTGGGGTACATGCGGTTTAGTTATATATTTGAATAAACAGCTTGGAAGCAAATACAATACAATATAAGAGTTGGCAGAAATGGTATAAGGAAATTTAGTATATACAGTAAATATACTGTGTTGTACTGGGATACAGCACATGCAAGGAAGGAATGTATCTTAATTTATTATTAAAAAAGTAATAAATGTCAAACTGACAATCAATAAGTAAGTTCACTGACACAAAACATGCTTAATTTCGATACGGACATCACTGGAAATAATGATAACCTGTAGTTCAGTCAGGTGTTGATTCAGTAAATGCTCTGATCTGACTTCAGTGAAGGATTCGTCATGCTGATCTAAACCAGTTTGTCATCTTTTTGAATTATTCATTAAATAACTTGCTCAAAAGAGTAATTTGTTTGAAATAGACATCATTGGTTGCTCTGTATGTTTTTGATTCACTAAAAAGGACCGGATCATAATGAGTCATTTGTTCATGAATCAGACTACACCGGTTGACCTGTATGTTTTTCATCCACTAAAAAGAACCAGAGTCATTTAATCGTCATTCAGACTATACTGATGGTGTTATGTTTGTTTGCATACTGTCATGTCTTCATAATGACATCTCAGCAGAAATGTGTTTCTTGACATTAATTCGCAGTGCACGGCCTTTTTACTGGATTACATTCAAACCGACTGCAAATTCACATCATAACTCAGGTAAAATATGATTTCTTTGCAGTTAAGCATTGTCAAAAGGCAGTATATACTGGAAACCTCCAACCCAACCTCCTCTTAAGATCTACTAAATGATCGGTAAGATGCCACCGATACATTTAATTATCTAACAACTACAATGTGAGAGATACAAATTCATTTATAGCCTATTTACATTTTGTGTATATGGTGCATCTTGTTTAACTCAGAGCACATAAAAAATAGCTTAAACCCAAAAGAATGAGACCAAAACTGAGGTCAGGCTCTTAATCACACAGTATATATGTGGTGTGTGCTCGCCCATGTATTTAGCTTTTTTGTGTTGCTCTTTTCTTTCCCTGTGTGTTTCCGCCACCATCCAGAAAGCAAACACATACTGTAAATACAGGAGGGTAATTACAAAGGACTCAGCGACTAAAAATATTGACCACAACTGTGCTGCAAAGAGATGCACTGAGATCTGGTTACACTGGGCCCTCATTCCATAACTAACTGCAGGGCTGAAGTGTGCACTATACACAATAACCTGAAAAGTTTACTATACTGCATATCACACTGAAATAGTTTCACGCTGAACTAAGTCACTGGCTCAATTTGTTTAAATTTTTTAATCAGTACTTGCACGCATACACATTGCCAGCATGTGTGCATCTAGAAATATCCTCTCCCAAACACACACAAAGCACTTCGTGTGCGCACACACTTTCATTACAGCCTTATCGATCATCCCTCTCTTGTTCATCCAAGGGATTATGACTTCAAATAGCTCCCATCAGTGCCTCTACTAGACACCATGAAACAAAGACTGTGAGAGGAAAGCATGAGGAGGCAGACAGGGAATATAAAGGCACGCTTGTCGCAAATGGATTTCATATGTTATTGGCCTCTGAATCTATCTATCTATCTATCTATCTATCTATCTATCTATCTATCTATCTATCTATCTATCTATCTATCTATCTATCATCTATCTGTCTATCTATCTATCTATCTATCTATCTATCTATCTGTCTGTCTGTCTGTCTGTCTGTCTGTCTATGGTTCATTGAAATATGGAGATAGACATCAGAATTCAGTGCACAGGCTGTGAGTGTGATTGTGGCGGTGAGCAGGGTTAGAGGAGGACAATCACAGTGTCTCTGTCTACAAACACAGACTGAAGCAGTTTGGAAGGAATGACGGACACATGACTGAGCAGCCTCGCTGCAATGAGACTTGTCTAGAATGGAGATGCGTGATGAATTATTAAAATCTGTGATAAAAGACTCTCTATTTCTATCATCTATGTATCTCTCTCTCCCTCTGCAGGCTAAATTTAGTGTCTTTGTTCAAGGACAAAATGTGGAAACTTCAGAGGGGAGTCTGGGGAGAAAGATGTCAGCTCTGATATATCTGAACTAAACTATTTTGCAGTCAATGAGAGTTTGTCAATGTTTGTATGTATTTCATGTGTATCTGTGTTTAAAGCACAATAGAATGGTAGTGAGTAAGAAAGGATCAAATGCAAAAAAAAAGAAAAAAAGGCAGTATTCAATATGAACAATTTTTGAGGGGGCACTAGAATGTTTTTTTTTTCCATAAATTTGTAATGTGTTAATATTGTGCAATATAGTAAAATATTATTACAATTTAAAATAACTGTTTTCTATTTTATTTATACCTATGATGGCAAAGCTGAATTTTCAGCATCATTACTCCAGTCTTCAGTGTCACATGATCTTTCAGAAATCATTCTAATATGCTAATTTGGTGCTCAAGAAACATTTCTTCAATGTTGAAAGCAGTTGTGTTGCGTAATATGGAAATTTTGATACATTTTCCATTGGTAGCGTTGATGAATAGCCTGTTCATAAAAACAGCATTTGAAATATAAATATTCTGTAACATTCTGAATGTATTTACTGTCACTTTTGATTAATGCATCCCTCCTGAATAAAGCATTTCAATAAATAAATAAAAATATACATCGTACTGTCCCCAAACTTTTGAATAGTTGTACAGTATATGTGCTTGTGTGAAACATGACATTTGTGCATTAGTGTGTCCATGTTTGCTTTGAACATGAATGTGTTTTATGGGAGTTTCCTGCTGTTTTGTGATGCATGTTGGTGGTTTGACGTTCTTGCGTATTGTGCCCCCCCCGATGTGGTCACACTTACATCCTAAAACAGCAGGGATGAGGGGGTCAAAGGTCATGGAGGTCAGCAGTGACATGGTCTTTACCTTCCTGCACAGCACACTCCAGACATCTCCTTGGCTCCAAAAACAATAACAAAATGTGTGCGTGTGCATATGTGTGTGTCCATGCCAGAAGCTTGCAAATGACATGACTGTATATGCTCTACATAGTTCAGTTAAAAAGACAGAAATAGTTGCAACTACTCAGCAGGCTTCAGACATGCTTTTGCTTATTTTTTATACTAACAGACAGAACAGACAGAAGCACTGTTAGTTTGATTAAGGAATAGTTAGGCCAAATGTGAAAATTATTTACTCACCCTCATGTTGTTTCCAAACTTGTATGAAAATAGACAGTCAAATGAAAGTCAACGTGGTCCAATGTTGTTTTGGAAAAAAAGATACATTTGAAACATTCAAAATATATGTTCCGCAGAAAAAAGTACCTCATAGATGTTTGGAACTACACAAGGATAAGTAAATGATGACAGAATTTTCTTCTTTCTTTTTTTTTTTTGCGTGAACTAAGCCTTGAAAAGAGATCAGGGCAAAGAAAGCAAAAGAGATAAAGGGACCTAGCGTATTCAATCCACATCACACTGACATTGTGAAGCCCACAGCCAAAAGTTCTATTTTCATTTGCCACTGCGTCCTTGTGGTCTGGAAATGACCAGGCTGGCCTGGAATATTGTATTCAGTCACTTATCTGTGTAACCGCATTCCTCTGTACGTCAATAGCAAGAATAACTCTCCACAACGTGATGATGTAGTGGGAATGAAAAACAGCTTGGGGTTTCTTGTGTTTATGTGTCCTGGAGTCACTCAGAATGACAAACCGGAAGCGGTTGAGGATGGAGCTACAGCAACAAAGAGTCAACTCACTGAAGATCAGCTGCCTCAGTAATGATACTGTCCTCTATTAGGCCATGAACAGGACAGGTTCTATCTGTTTGAGCAGCTTGAGTCATCTAAGATTGTCTCCGTATATATAAACCAAATACCCCTTTTTTTTTTTTTTACTAGTGTACAGTATTAGAACCATTGAGACATAGCAATTCACAGAGAAGCCAGTGTCTGTTTAAATCATTACTATAGACTGGCCTATAGACCGAGATAACTGGAACTTAATATGTGTTTCTAACCCTTGTTTTTGGTTGCTGGTCAGTTTGACACAAACCCATGACCTTGGCATTGTTAGTACCATACTCTATACTGTTTAACCTTCAGAAAAGCACACAGAACTGCTTTTCCACACTTCCTCTGTTTAAAATATATATTTTAAAAATGATACAATTATTACAGTACTGTTTATAATATTCACGTTTTCTGAAAACAAAATATGTTTTTTTTTGAAAGAGCGATTTTTGGTGAATTGTATTAAATCCAATTAGAGTCAATTTGATCTCGATTGCACCCATTTATTTTAACCTAATTCTAAGCTATACAAACTCTTTTCCCTAACTCCAGTTGGAGCACGATTTTCTACTCCTCAAAAGCAGTGTGAGCTTCTGGACGGAATGTAACAGCACAGAGCCAGCAAAACCAGAGATGAAACGTGGGCTTCAGCTTTGCAGAACAGAATTTCAGTAGGGTGTCGTGGCAAGTACTAAATAAAGTGTCTAATGAGACTGTACTTCATGTTGGAATGAGCTATTAGCGACTGGCTTTGAAAGGGATGTTCTCAATCTCTGACTCATATATCTTCAAATTGGAATTCATGGAATGCTTTTCCCCAGAGCAGGTGCTTCCCGAAACCTCAGCCAATGCATGTGCTCCTAATTGAAGGTCATCTGTGGGAGAGTAAACTCGAGACTGTATATAAAGAGAATTATTATTTTTTTTTTATAAACACTTATCAGTTGTAAGAGTGTTATCAGAACTGCTAAAACATTGCTAATTGTAATTTTATTTGCCCACAAGTGAGCTTTTCTAGCTAAAACGTGATAGATGGAATGCACCAGGGGCCTCATTATCAGGTTCTTACATGGATGTGTTTAAAAAGAGCCCCAATTTATCATTCAAAACACATTGTGGCTGGAAAAATGATAATGTATTATCTGCCATACAGCTCTGTGGCTCCACCACACAGGAAGGAAGGCATCAATAGGACAGCCAGCTAGGCAAAGGATGTCCATAGAGACAGAATGGAGCCAGAAAGACATGCTTTAAATTATCTGTTTATTAATTCAGTAGTGGTTACTTGTGTGTGTGTGTGTGTGTGTGTGTGTGTGTGTGTGTGTGTGTGTGTGTGTGTGTGTGTGTGTGTGTGTGTGTGTGTGAGTGTGTGTGTGTGTGTGTGTGTGTGTGTGACCAGCATCAGAAAGAGTGTCAAAAAACATCTCCCAGAGAGACAGTAAAAAAAGACATCACGACATAACAACACCTATTAAACAGCTCTTTGGAATACTTGATTTTGATTGGTTAATTGTGGCATTTATTCGCCATTGTTCATGCCGTACATCGGTCCACTAACAGAGGTATTGGACCTTAATCAGCTTAGATGCCATATTGAATTTAATGCAGAGGCTGTGAGGGATAGAGCTGTATAGTGGCATGCACTGTATAAAGGCCTTAAATCATGTCATTTTTGAGAACTCAAAACTTTCAAAACAGTTTTATGGATTTTTGTCTACTGAGAGTTTCGGAAAGACGTCACATTGTCCATTGAACGCACTGTACTTCTATCCCTCACAGACTTTTCTATTGTCTACTGTAACCAGTGCTACTTTCATGTCTCTCATTTCACTCCACTTACTCACACTCTCTCATTTTATACACAACTGATGAAACTTTTTTTTATCTATTATCAATTTTACTGAATACATTACAAAATACATTACCAAGAGTCAAGTCAGACATTCGACAGTCATAATTACTGACGTTAACACAGAAAAAATTGCGTAAGGGACGCCTCGCAGATACAAACGGGGTAAATAATGTTTTATGTTTTGATTAGTTAACATCAATCGTCAGCGAAACCCTAAGAATTCACAACCTTTTTTACAATAGTGTTCTCATTATGTATATGACAGTAGTTATTAAAGGGGTCATATGATGCTTTTTAAAAGATCATTATTTTGTGTATTTGGTGTAACAGAATATGTTGACATGCTTTAATGTTCAAAAAACACATTATTTTTCAAATACTGTACAGGTCCTCTATGCCCCGCCTCTCTCAAACGCTTCGTTTTCTACAAAGTCCCTCCTTCCGAATGTAAATGTAACGCCCCTTACCATAATCCCGAGCTTCATCTTTCAAAATAAATGTAAAGACAGAGCCCGAAAGGGGAACAGAGTCGCGTGACAGACACAGTGATGAAGCTGGTATGTGTTTGCAGTACACAAGCCACGGTTAAGACAGCTCTCTCTCTCTCTCTCTCTCTCTCTCTCGCGATCTCTCTCTCTCTCACATACACATACACTCACACACACACACACACACACACACACCATGCGCAAAACTCCGCATTTGAACAGTCAATAGCAAATACTTAAACTAATAACAAAACAGTAGCTGATTCAGAAGCTGATTCGTCCATAAAATGCATTGCTGTTTTGTTGTAAGTAATCTTAAAGATTCCTAAATGCATCTACTTTCGGAAGGCCAAATAAAGTGCTTTTGCTTTCGTCTAGAAACACACAGCGTCTCCCTGACATGGCTGCTTCAACACTAACTGCGGTTACTGAAACCATGCCTTCTTTCTTTGCGTGCACATTTGGGCAGCATTATGCTAATATTTCCACATAGTGAGGTAGGTATGTGGGGGCGTGTTAGAACGAGCGGTTTTAGGGGGCGTGGCAGAGTCTTAACTTTGATAAAGAATATCTCTTTGGATTTGAGACTTTAGTCTTTGCAACTTCAGAGATCTTATCTATGCACAATCAGCTTGTAACACTCCAAAGAGAAAGGAAAACTTGAAATCGCATCATATGACCCCTTTAATGTTCTGCATTTCTGTTTTGAGCTGCGCGCGCTGAAGAGGACCAGTAGAGTGACGCATTTGATAGCAGGTTTTTAATCAATGGGATTTAACTCATCCTTTATCTAATATAGAATATGCTTTGTAATGTATACAACATAACGTTAATATTACGACTTATAGGCTATCTGCAAAAAGGGCCCAAATGCACATGAACGTGTCTGCGCTGTTCTGAGTGAACACCTTTTGTGGATGCGTTCTTCATGCGACAACGTGCAGAAACACGGCAACTAATAATGTTCTCATTATAATGTTATGTGTACGATCTTTTCAGATTCTTATTTACAGCATTTTCATAATAGGCTGTATATTAACTTATTGGGGAAAAAAACGGTAGTTCTATGTGAAATCAGACATTTGAGCACCCCCATATAGACAAAATGGCATGATCATAACACCCCGCGAATATTCGACTGTGAGACTGGTAGTCGAATCAGGCTCCTCCTATCGAAGCATCGAATCGTCGACTATTCGGGGTCACCCCTAGTATTAATATTACAAATAATAATGTTGCAGTGTTAATCTTGTTGCTATTTTTTCTCAGTGGGCGTTTTAAAACAATATACAGGTAAGATCATAAAATAATACTTCATGCCCACATATTTATTTATTTAGAATCCAATAATAAGTGAGACTAGAACACTTGGTATGTTGAAACTGAAATCAACATTCGAACTATGTGGGAAAGTCAATAGAATGATCTACTGCTGTGTCTTGGCTTGTTTCATAATGCAAAACAGCTAACAATAAAGAAAGTTGGGGAATAAATAAAAGTTTAATGGGTAAGAAAGAGGGAACATAAGAGATAAAACAGACTAGTAAAACGTTTCTGTGATCTTGAGTTAAATCTGCCAACATAGAATCAGAATGAAAAGAACAAACAGAACCAGCTAGAGTAGAGGAGGGAAAACATGGCCAAAGAGAGAAAAAGATACAGAGAGAGAAGATCAAACAAAATAAACATGACATGGTGAAAAAGTAATAGTAATACAAATGGAAACAAAAGAGAATTGTTCATGAGGGGGCTAGATCACATGGTCATTTAGAATAAAAGCTTTTAGTCTTTGCAAAGTCTTGGATTTAAGTAAACACATTCTGCCTTCATTGGTGTGACCTATTCCTTTTATTTCCCTTTTCTGTTAATCAGTCTCTCTCTCTTTCTCTCTTCCTGGTTTTGAGCACAGGCCCTTTTAGCTGAGTCAGAGGCCATTCACCACTTGGGTTCATAACGCCCTGTGACAGCTAAAAAGCCTGTAGTCTCCAGGCTGCCAGAATCCTCTTATTCATTGCATTGGTGTGACCCTGTCGCTCTCCTGCTCTCGCCATGGCTACAGTCACCAACAAGTATTATCAACCAGAGCTTTGCACAACTCAACCAAGTGCTGCAGACGAGTACTAACTATTAACTTTCATCCATTCCCAGTTAAAAATACAGTGTTTTTAAATAAAGTGGATTAAAAAAATCTGCTCTGACCTTATCCCTTAAATGACTGATCTACTAAAGGCCAAATCTCTGCTTGAAAAAATGAAACATGAGGTTGAGTGGTATAAATTGCTGTCAGGGGTCCATTTATCTTCTCACAGCAGTAACTGTACAATTTAACTTAATGGGGAGAACATTTAGCTCATTTCCTTTGAGGCTAATTTAAACCTTATACAAATACTTATAATAATACTTCACAAGTTAAACTTTTTCCTTTTTTCATTTTGACATTATAAATGATCAGAGGCCCTTTTTTGACCATTTTTATGATTTTGGGAGACTTTAGTTCTACTTTACTGCTTTAAGTTCTCAACTACAGCTTTTTTTTTACTACTATTAATAATAATGTCATTGCTGCTATACTGTGAAATCGAAATGCTTTTGTGCAGGCGGAGAAAACACCAGTATCAGAACCTAAACTTGGGGAGGTTTGATTGTATACACTTCCTGTACAATGACACATAGCATTTTGGGGTTCTGGCAGATGTAGATATACACCATCAAAACCACAATCTGGCTTTGTGCCATTTTGCAATTTTGTGATGGTTGCTGTGAGGAGCATATCACATTTAACATATTGATACAACCATAAAATAATAATTTGATTGGAATATTCTGGGCCTCATATTAACCTTCTGAGACATAAGCCATAAGCCAAGCCAAGTCTTCAGTATGCTATAAATGGTTCTTTAAAACCCATTTTGAAAGCCATAATTTCGTATGGCTGGCTTTATCTGTCATTGTCATTTTTTTATGACAACATAAAATCAACACAAAATCAGAATGAAATCAGGCAAAGCATTGCTATTTTTTGTTCCAGGACACCCAGACAGACAAAAAGCTCTTTTATTAAGAATTTTCTACGTATTTGTTGTAGTTTGCATTTAATTGACAGAAATAAACTGGTGACCATATGTGTTTATTTGGGCAATATAATTCCATTTAGTGTGGAGATAGGAAGCTGGCTGTGCACCTGTAATCTTTATTTCAGTTCTGAATTTTGTATATATGTTGTTTTATAAATTTGTAACAATTATATCAATTTACTGTTTAAAAAAAATTCATATTTTTTGTTTACCCACTATTTAAATGACCATTGCCTTACATTACTACCCTAAATGCATGGTGTCCTGTACAGTGGACAGATGCGTAATTCTCTGAAAAGGAGATTTTTTTTGAAGAGTAAACATTTAAAACATTTGATGAATGCCAGTGCTTTTTATAATCAAATTTCAACATTCAAATACAGACAAAAAGCTTTGTTACAGTTACACAAGGGATCTTTATTCAACACTGTTTGTTTAGGGGGGTTACATTTACACAGTGAGTGGAGTTCATTCTTGTACATTATTTAAAACTATTGTTTTAACCTCACCTCTCTCTCCCCACATCTTCTCAATCTGTCCTCCTTGCTTGGTTTCTAACAGTTTTCCTATAGCATAGACCAGCAGGTCATAACACTTCTCCATCTGTCTCTCTTAGTCCCACTCTCTCAGTGTCCTCCTCTTTCTCCATGTCCCCATGCCTCCATGTTCTCTCTATTTTCATTTTTTTATTTTTACTTTCTGACTGCTTGCCAACACACTGTTATTTTATGTATCACTCTTAAGTGCTCTTGCTTAATAGTCTATTCTACTCCATAATCAGTTGTTGCCCTCTCTCTTTTTTGTCTTTCTCCCTCTGTATACACTCTTAAAAATAAAGGTGCTTCAAAAGGTTCTTCACAGCGATGCCATAGAAGAACCATTTTTTGGTTCCACAACGAACCATTCAGTCAAAGGTTCTTTAAAGAACCATCTCTTTCTTACCTTTTTATAATCTGAAGAACATTCTTTCGCCCCAAAGAACCTTTTGTGAAACAGAAAGGTTCTTCAGATGTTAAAGGTTCTTTATGGAACCATTTAGACAAAAAGGTTCTTCTATGGCATCGTGAAGCACCTTTATTTTTAAGAGTGTAGTTGATCATACCATTGCATGCAGCAGCTGCTATCAAGCATGTTCTGTTTGTTCCTGTGTAATGGAAATTCAAACTAAATAACTGAAGTGTGATCTCCACAGTCTGACAAGACTGATACTCATTCTGTCCTCAAACATACTATGTAAAAACTAGAAAAAACATGGGTTCATTACTTTCAAAAGTCCGCCTAACAAGACTTTTGTTTGTCTCTGGTTTTGATGAAATCAGTATTCAACAGCTTGCTTTTTTCATCTTTAATTTAGTGATATTTAGTGCATTATTTAAACATGTTTTTAAAATGTCTTCAAACACGCTCACTTTTCTTTGTACTTTGATCCATGAGTCAGAAGTTCAGCTGCTTAACAGTGAGGAATGGAAAGGAAGATAAATGATATTGTGGAAGTCAATCAGGACTGGCCCCTTTTCCCTTCCGTCTCATAGAGCTTATCATGTCATTATTTAAGGGACAGGAGTTACGGAGGCTTCCTTTAGTGATAGTAAATGATATGAACCACAAAAACAGAATACAAATGCACATATCTACACAAATTACTCTGAGTGTGTGTTTCTTTTATTTATCAGTTTAGGCATACATATACTGATACTGATAGCCTATGCAGTGCAAAACCAAGCCAACCAGAAGGAATTCAGGATTTGTTGATGACAAAGGTAACTTTAGGTACTTGGTTTGTTTTGGTTATCTGTGATCCAGCCTTTGCTAAAAAGCTGCTGATATACAGCAGGAGACAGATAAAGACGCTTGGTTCCTTATTGCACAGCCTGTGACCAGTAAATAGGATGTGGAATTTGCTGGCATGCAGATCACTCATGAAGGTTACTGAAGACCACAAGGTATTTTAAACTGTAGGCAGTGTACTGAATACTGACCCTGCATTATCACAAACATTTCACGGAAGTATCACTGAAAAAAATGTTTGTGTGTCTGTGGACATGAATAATTATGCTCAAATCATTCCAGCTTTTGGTAGTTTTATTTATTTTTCTGTTGCTTTTGATTTTGTTGACACATTTTGTTATGTTGTGGTGTTAAAATTTGATCAGTTTGATTAGTCTAAAACCATGTAAATGTGAACAGAACTTTTATATAGGCAGCAGTTGATACAATTATGCCAATTTTCTTGATACAGTCATCACCACTTTTAAGAAAAAACGGTAAAGCTGCCACTGGCGATTACCCTAAGATACAAAAGCTAAGAGCATCTTTGTACCGTATTTACCCCATAATGGTAAATTGTAGTGCCTTAAAGGTACATATTAGTACTTTAAAAGTACATATTGGTACCTAAAGTGTACATATTAGCTCTGTACCTTTTTTTCTGAGAGTGGATATATTTACTTTAATAATTATTTAGATTAATTCAGCTCAGAAAAGCCATATATTTTTTTAAAGCTCTATGAACACGTCTAAGTCACTGAAAATCATTTTATAGGAATGAATTAATCATAGCAAGTCTTTTAAAAACGTTTTCTTACCTTACTGTCTAATTCTGTTAAAGTATTAAGACCAGTTGAAAAGCACTCAAGTGGCAGAGCAGAATAAGCATCATATTAAGCTACTTATGATCCCGTTTAGATTGATTTGTTCTGACGAGTACTGTAGCATACCCTCTGGGAATTAAGATGAAGGGAACAATAACAAACGAATAACTTCCCTCTTTTCCGACAATAATTTGTCTCGCATCTTTCAGCCTTCTCTCATGAGGATGACCCGCGCACTTCCTAAAAGACTTTTCTGCACTCGAGATAAATCTTAACTACAGTAAAATCCTCCTCACTTTTCACATTTCCAAAAGGATATTCAAAGTCTTGTGGAAACCGTTTATTTGAAAGATGGCCATTATAACAGGGGTTAGACTGTCTGTCTGTCCTCCAGAGTTTCACAATGTGTTACGAATTTCTCGCTGTCAAAAACTAGTGATTATCGCATGAACAAAAAGAGGGGAAAGCTAAGATGCACTTAATTTGATCTAATCTTTGCTAATTGATGGGTTTCGGTGAAAAGCGGACAATAAGAGGAGCCAAAAAGTGATCAATAATCCTTAATTAATTAATCCAACACATATGAAGGAAGTAAATAAAACGATTAACAGTATCCGCATGTTTACCTTAATCAAATATTACCCCACCACAAATTGTAATGTCAGATTAATGTTTCCCAGTAAATAATGAGCACAATATTAATCAGTAGATGCAGTGAGTGTAATAAGTCACTGTACTGCTGCTGAGGTGAAACTGTTTATTCTGTTAGTGTGGCTGCAGATAGTGACAATGAGCTGTCCAGAGTGCTGAAGACCACGGATCGCTTTTCGACTTCGTCTTGCTATTTAAGTACAGCGTTAAACCACGCAAACTCTTTCCCACGAATTACTAAAAGATTGTATCCCAAGTACTTTGAAGCAAAGTGTAATCAAACACTGTGGGATTTGACAGAAGTAACTTCAACGCACTCATAAACGGGAATTTCAGAAAGTTTTGAATTGCGAACATATTTAAAGAGGCAATTTCACGTGTACTCACCAGGTAGCTAGCCTACATTTTCAGTCTTTAATGGAGTCATATGAATAGTTTCATATCATTAATGTCAGAATCACTTTTCTCATTTTCATATATTTAAGACACCGACGCGTATATGCTACTATAATTATTTGATGTATAGAATATCGCGAAATATACATCTCACGTGCTAAACGTGTTATTTGTCAATCTACAATAAAATTATTATTATTTAATTTGGCCGATACGTATCTTTTAATACTGATCCTAACGAAAGTCCTCTAGCGGCGTTCTGTTGCTATGGTTACCATCCTCGGGCGAACAACATTTCTCTATTTGGCGACAGGTGAAAATGTGAGAGTTGCTTAAATGTATTTATTTACAATTATAGAATTAAACCTATTTTGTGTACTCTTCAATATTTGTTTAGCCCTCCTTTGGGAGGGCTTAAAGCTTAGAAGGGAGGGTCAGCCCACAGCCTAATTCGCACCCAGTCTCGAGTCTACAAAACAATGACCATGAACTGCTTCCAAGCGTATGTTTCCACACGGCTCACGCGCTTTCTGTTCCTTTACACCTTCATTGAAAAGGTGTATTGATCACACTCGATTAATCTTTTACGCCAGAAAAAAGAGAAACCAAAAGAGACAAAGCAACTTTGCACGACCCAGCACGAGGCGCCCTGGGTGCGCTCTGTCACTGCTGAATGTCGTTGAGGTGACATTCCCTTCTTTGACTTGAGCAGCATTCCGAGCACACTGTAGAGCCTTAGGAGGGAGGGGCGGGACTTAACGCGCAACCACGCCTCCCTCATACAACACACTACAGAGTGAGAGAAACGCGCTTCCCGAGCGCTCAGTCCTGTCACTGTACAGACATGAACCGAGCTCAGCGAGCAATAATCAAATCAATGATTTGTATTCTTCGCGATTAACACTAAGTTTTTCTTTTTCGCTCAGAGGTGCTACACTTTTCCGTCCAGACCGTCCTGTCTCCGTTCAGAAATCGTTCAATCGTTTGCGCTGGATCTGTCGTGCCAGAAGATGTGCGTGGAGAGCGATGGATGTGAAATCGAGGGGTGCAGCAGTTCGGATGAGGTGCACACGCTGTCTGGAAGCATGAGTCCGGCTCTTAATTCCAGTCCAGACCTGCATCCCTGCAATCCTGGGCAGAAATTCCGTGCCGCATTACTCCGATGCCGGTCTCCGTTCGTAGCCGCCGGGATTCTGAGTTTTGGAAATGTGCTCAATTACATGGACAGATACACCGTAGCAGGTAAGACCAGCATGTTCTGGGCCAGGAGAGCGAAAATCGCTCTAGTCATCATTTGTATTGTTTAATGTTTCACTTACAGAGAGGTTTCAGTTCAAAACACTGATCGTGAAAATCACAATTTAAACATCAACATAAATCAAGTGATCATTTGCCTATCTCGCTGCACACGTGCTGAGTTTCATTGAGCGGGTTAAGGTCGGTCTTATTCTGTGTGATTTAATCAAACCATCCGGATTGAGAGCTAACCCCGTTGTACTAACAAGCTATTGATTATTATTGTGAGATCAATTGAATCTTGCCTGCCAAAATGAGTGAAAATCCAAATCCTCATAACAAGTGGTCCCATGTATAATGTTATGTCTATTATGAGCTTTTTTCCCCCCAAATCAGTATCCACGTTACACAAAGGCTGCTATAATCAATTACTATTGACAATGTGCACATAGAGCAATTCCACACAATAATTACGCATTAGGTTCCTTAGTAATGTCAATATATAATGCGACTCAAAATAACGTAAGGTATTTATCAACTCATCTAATGAATGTGAAAGTAATGGACATTGTGTCCAACCATAATCGACTACGTTCAGACGTACATACACTGATCTCTGTAAAGCAGTAGTGATATACCCGAGGACATTACAGTCCACTAATTTAAAGCAAACTTCTCGAGGGACACGTCTTATATCCACAGTTTTATAAATAGTAACCTCAGTAGCGCTACAACACAAGATGCCCCTGGTATCAAGAATGAAGTTATTCAGGAATAAAGGCAGAGCGCAGCCGCGGTCTGACATGTTTCCATAGAAACTAGAACAGATTTAATCTAGCCTACTAGTTTTTATGTTGTGTCAAATTTAGCATCCCTCAAAAAGTGCGGATTAATGCGTTTATTGAATGGGTAGCCTATAGTACTCGGTGATCTGAGACGACATGTCAGCTGACATTTGCTCCAGCCCACTCTGATAGGGGTAATTTTCATGAATAACTAATGATTAGAGTTTTGGAACAAAGCAAGAGTGCGCAATTAGCTAGGGATTTTGGGGATTTAGGGATTTGCCATAACTTTCGTGTGTGTGTTTCTTGACTAAATTAATCACATTGTAGATTTCATAAATTGAAATACTGAGAAATACAAAGCAAGCATTTGATATGCAATTATTTGCTAGAGCTTGTAAATTAAACATTGGTAATGTTATTTTAATTAACATACTGTATACTTGAAAATATATATATTTTTTTACTAAACTACACAAATTATGAATTGGTAAAAGAAAAAACGATATTTTCACATTATGACGATTGCATAAATTAAATGGTAATGTTCGCAGGGCCTGTTCTTTGCGCGCTGAACTGCGTGTTCCCTCTTGCGCGCTTCACACACACTTTTGACAGCGCGAGATGCTTGAATGGCGCGCCGCTGCAGCATGTATGTTATTGTTATGGGGGGCTGTAGTTATTCAGCAAAACCCGGGATGCATCGAAAGATAATAATGCAGGACTCGCTCTGGCAAAGTATTCTCTCATCCTTTTAAACGCATGCAAAGATGCGTTACTTTGCCAGATGGTCGCGTGTTGCATCACGCACGCGAACAATTTAAGATGTCAGTCAATAATTGGAGCGAAACATGGAGTGAAAATTGTGAGGAGTTGAAAGAAGAAAATGAGCAAAGGCAACGTTTTGTAGCGCTGGATTGTAGCCTGTACTACAGGGTTCAGCAGCATTACATAAGTCAAGCGAGCTGTGATAACATTATGAAAAAGATGTGTTTACGTGGGATATATAAATCTCATCTAATCTCGCCATCTCTAAAATCAACACCTTTTCCTGAAAAGACAAATTTATCATCCACTTTCATAGATAAAAGCATCAATGTAAGCTAAATTCCACCCATTTTTACTCAAGTGACGTAACAGATACACACATTTGTCCATGAAAAAGAAGATCCTTTATCATGTTGTGCAACTGCTCATGTGAAACATCTACAGTTAATCAATTGCTTGGCTTTTAAACAGTAACATCTGAACAGTTTCGATGAATGAAGAGAATGAAATGGAGAATGTATATGTGTGAGATGATGACTGCAGGGAGATTGCAGCAAATTAGTCAGTTCTCAAGAGAGGAGTTGTGTATAAGTGTATGTGTTTGTCTGTGAATGCTGCAGCAGCAAACTGCATGTTGTTGAGTTTAGCATCTCTTTTACACCTCAGTTCCTGACTGATCAAGCATGTGATGCGAGGGTGAAGCCCCCTTCTTGGGTAAAGAGGGTAGAGCTGACGCAGCCATCCTGCAGTGGTGATGACCACTCTTTAGTATGAGAGAGAGAGCAAGAGAATGATCCACATGGCAGCTGAGACAGAAGTGGTTGTTCAGTCATTTGTCCTGCAGTCAGACTGACACAGTCATCGTATTAATGACTTTCAGCAGTGGCTTGTTTGTGGGGTTGTGTGTCTGAGGGTACATTAAAGGGATAGTTCATCCCACAACAAACATTTTGTATGACTCTTTATTTCTTACGTATAATGCAAAAGATGGTGTTTTTTTTCATACATTGAAAGTCAGTGGAGGTCAGTGCTGTTTGGACTTTTAAAATAACTAAAAATAGAAAGTCATAAACATTTGGAATGATATTAGAGTGATTAAAGGTGACAGCTCTTTGTTTGAACTATTTCTTTAAGGCTAAAAGAGTGGTTAAGCCATCAGCTAGAAGTAATTCATAAAGTGTGATGTTTCCAAATTTGCAGAGATGTAGTAAGAAATGGTAAATTGAATTGTGTCCACTTAAGTTTTAGTGCAGCGGTGCACTTTAAGTTGCACATATGAACTCACACACAAACAAAACAAAATAAAATAAAATGTGCATGCAGTCGTTGCTTGTAACACCAAACAACTTTGCATTACATTCTCAATCAGTGTCTTTAAAATATAATTAATGCAGTTCCAATGACTGCAATTGGGTCTAATAAATACTGTCACCGTGAAAACACTTAATTTGAGTTTTCTTGATGTTTAAGTCATATTCATTTACTGCCAATTTCACTTTTTATAAGCCGTTCTAGGCTGTGGTTGTCTTGGAATCTTTTAGCATCAACCAAAGTCTCTCATCACTGTTAGCCAGAACCAAATGTTAATTCTCAAAAAAAGGGAAAAAGCAGTTTGTGTCATTTTAGCCTTGTCGGTCTTGTGTTTAATTGATTGATATTTGTGTGTGTGAAAGGGAACGGCAAAGCTCTAATTTGGCTATTTTCTCCACCTAAACCAAACTAGTGGGTGTGCAGTTTTTATAGTAGAGGAGAGACAACCAATCCCTCATGAGGAACCGCACAACAGAATGAAGCATAGAGGAAGAAAACCATGCTAGTATTTGAATGTGTGCTGAATCTTGGGGAAAAATTAACTTCTGCTTATCACCTGACACAGGGTGTTTGGGTGTACTATGGATAAGTGAGTAGGTTTGAGTGTAATATAGTTACTATAGACTCATGTTGTGTATTTTCGGTGACTTGGCTATCTACTATAACTCATATCTGCCTAGTCAAAGCCATGGGAATGACTTTATCCTTCTCTATGTTCAGCCCGAGGTGCATTTCTGCAACATTGGAGCCGATTTGCCCACTTTTTTCCATCCCTGTTGGCCCATTATGTTTGTCCACTATCTATATCGGTCTCTTTCTGTCTCCAACACAGCTTCCAGTGGGACAGAGAGATCAGATTGATGGCTCTGAGTTTGTGAACCATTTAGTTTGATTAAATTTGTGGTTTGACAGTGATAGCTCAGACCCATGGAGGCTGGCTGGCAACAGTTCCTCCAGCAGACAGGCTGAGCTCAACAACAGATTACAGTTAAGACAGGGATTAGGAGGTGCGGGGAATACCACAGGGATATACAGACAGAGGCCACTTAATATTATTTGATCTAAGATCCTCCATTGAGCCACCAGCCTGACGCCTGCTCTAATGAAGGCAGTTTGACTGGTAATCTGGATTATGAGGTACTGCAGATACTGAAAGGTGCATTTTTCCCCCTAAAGGCATCTGAGGTATGAGTTTGTTTAATCTCAAGGCAAGTGCTAATTAAGTGTGACGGGTAATCCAGCAGCCAGAGGATCTCCCTGAGGGAAAATGAGCATATCTGCACATTCAGATACACATGGCTCACAGTTTATGAGGGGAAGTGGAGACTACAGTATGTTTGCGGCATTGCTTTTCTGCACTAGATGGTCCAGTCTAACTGGCTCAGCTTTGGCAGTCCCTTCTGTAAGACACTCTCTCTCTCTCTCGCACACACTGTCATTTCCATTTGTGCCCCTTGTGGTGTGAATTGAAGGTGTGATAAGGCCTATCAGCAACAAAACAGTGTCAGCAGCAGTAGCACGTAGCACATGCGCTGCACATACAGTAATGATACCAGCAAAAGCATGACATCATGTCAAAAGCTCATATATGTTTATTTTTTGAATTTACTACTCAGTAGGTTGTCTAAAGAAAACGAGTTGACTAATCGCTTATAAGGAAGTTCTGTACAATGACGTGTTTCGGAGGTGTTTGAATTAAGGTGCTGTCACATTTACCTTTGTTCAGCAAATTTTCATGAAGTGAAATGTAGTTATTTTAATAGGAATCCACACATTCAGGATTTTTGCAACGGGTTCAAGTTGGCCATGTAAATTCACTGCATTGACCAACAGAAAGATGCTTGATTTGAAAACGACTTCTATGTGAGCTGAGCTTCATACATCGCTATACTATTCACAGTAGACAATGGACCTTTTTGGCCAAGAAATTGGCTGTCTGTATTGAAATGAAGCGTTGAGGTTGGCTTAGTCACTTTAGGTTTGGCTGTCGTCTCTCTCCCTTACTCGCTTGTTTTACTATGCTCATATTAAAGGACTGTCAACAACAAAAACATGAAAGTAATGGAAAAACTCTCAGTAATTAAGTATATAAGCTTGATTTATAAGCTTGAAACCCTCACGCAGAACAAATGGCTTCCATTTCTCCTAAAGTTGATTCCCATATGCACTGTAATTGTTTCTCATAGAAGCAGTTATAGAGTTGTTGTGTTTACTACTGATGTTGTCTCCCTCAAACCTGAAATATAAATCCATTAAAGTAAAACCATTAAAAGATGATTACAAGTTAGCTCAAAATGCTGGAGTGTGATGAAGGTACAAAGTATTTAAATCCCCCATAACAGTGCAGTACAATATACATTAGTGTTTGAGAAACTATTGGTGTGTTTTCTTTTTGACCTCATATTAAAGTTCTCCCATATTAAGATCTTGGCATGTGTGTGTGTGTGTGTTTATGGGGTTGTATTTAGCTGATGTATGTGCTGGCTATGATAGGGGTGGTTGGAATTAGATGGTACCTCTCTCTCCTTTTGACACAGTGCTTTTCATGTGGTCACAGCATCCATTAAACAAGCATGTAAAACCATTACTGTGACAGACCCTACTTCCCTGAAGACAGCTCAGCTTCTTAAGCCTGACCTAGCCCTAAAAGTTAGGCAAGAAAGTGAGCGAAAATAGCTTCCAGCCTTCCTGAATCGTTTATTTTCATTCATCTGCCTCAGCTGTTTTCTTATGGAGAGCACACAACCATGACCGCCTTTCTGACCTCAACAATAAGGTCAGTGTATAAGTATATATAGACACGAATGGCGTTCAGCGGTACAAATTCTCATCTTGCTCCAGATAGGCTGTATTGGGCGAAGCAGCCTGATGGTTCTCAAAATAATCACTGACACAATCAAGTCTCTGAGAACCGGGATGTGATTTTCCTGGTTTATTTTTTAACGGGCTTGTCTTTCATTCAGCTCATGTGATGTTCACTTAATGTAGCATGGATGATCCAAACAAGGCAGAGTGTTTGTTATGTTTTTCCACCAGAGTGGCTGACACGCTTGTTTAAATGGCATTGACCCTGTTAGTATAATTGGTGGCCCGCTTTTAGCTGATTGCATGTTCAAACAGATGCGTAGTATGTGTGGGTGTTTATCTGTTTAAAAAAGGGGATTCGCCGTGATTGTCAGCCTCAACATGTGTCTTTTTGATGGAGTGTGTCTAAGGGATTAAGGGTGGAGAGTTGTACAGGAGGGTGAAGGAAGCGGGGGGAGCGCACCTGTGAGATTTGAAGTCTCAGGTATGTCACTGTGTATTAGATCAGGACTGTTCAGAAAAGTATGAATTTGAGTGCGGGAGACATCGTCAGGTCTGACCTCTGATCCCATGATGACTACAATTGGACAAACAGAGACAGAAACGTAACTACATATTTTGTTATAAGAGTCTCAAAAGGAAATTAATACTTCCATTTAGCGAGAAGGCATTAAATTAATCAGAAGTGACAGTAAAGTGCTGTTTATTTTAACTTTATATTCATTAAAGAATCCTGAAAAATGTATAATGGTTTCAAAGAGATGGATTTTTTAAAAGAAATTGACATTTTTTTTGTCCTCCATATTTCTACAAGCAGAGAGGGACACACTTAGTGACCCTGACTTCAGCGTTTCTGGATGCAACATGGCTAAATCATTCTGAAAGCATAGCAAATCCCCATAGGTACTACAACATAATTGAGAGATTCTGTCTGGAATCTCTGATTATGAATGACTTGAAATCATATTTGAGGACTTATTCCAGTTATATGAGGGCGGATAATATTCATAGATTAGGCTGATAATCTGTTCTGTTTTTAGATAAGACTTCTGGGTAAATATTGACCAAATCAAATCAAAAGAAAGGTCAATACGGTAAACTACTAAAGCTCAGCTTTGTCCCTAAAGTGAGTCTTCAGAAGCACTCCACATTGCCAGGACTAATATTTAATCTGGACTTAACTGCATGTCTGTATTTGCAGTCTTATTAAAGAGGAAAATATGTAATCTTTCCCTCCATTCAATAGTGATTGAGTAAATAATCAGCCACCAGGTATTATGTAATATGCTATTTTCCAGATTGTTGCCTAAGCGTGTATATGTGTGACTACACAGTGTAACATTTTGTCTGTAGGTAAATAGGTTCAGACCTCTGTCCATTTTGTGATATATCTATCAATGAAGGGGTCAAAGGACAGGCCTACTGAAATATCATCTGAAATATGTTTGACTGCAATGGTCTGCGTTTGCAGCATTTTTCTATATTTTTCTTGCAATTAAGCACATCTATGATATGTTGTATGTGTATTCCTGTGTTTGTTTGCCATCTATTTATACTTGAAATCATCTGGTTTTGTTCGTCACCCCGACATATGTCAGAAACCCTTTCACCTCAGTGGGAAATCTAGCTCTGATGTTTCAGTGTGTGTGAAGAGTAGATGTCCAGGGTTTAAAGGCTCAGGTGTGCACAGAGGAACAGACTGTGTTTTCTCCAAACTCATTCATTTCTCAGAGTAATTTATTTACCAGTCATAAAAAACCTCTTGCATACTATGGAGACAAGTATGCATTATGCATGCTGAACAGTACGCAGGGACTTTAGTTGACTGGTTGACTTGTGGGCCTGCTGTTGAAACCAAATTTGCTGTTTTTAATTTTAAAGAAATTAATACTTTTATTCAGCACGGATGCATCAAATTGATCAAAAGGGACAGAAAGGACATTTATGCCGCAATAAAAGATTTCTATTTCAAACAATTGATGTTCTTTTTATCAAAGAATCCTGGAAAAGTTTTGCAGTTTCCGCAAACATATTAAGAAAATAAATGTTTCTTAAGCACCAAATCAGCATATTGGATTTCTCAAGGATCATGTGAAACTGAAGACTGGAGTAATAGCTGCTGAAAATTCAGCTTTGCCATCACAGGAATAAATGTATGAGAAATATATGAATAAAATTATAGACAGGATACGTCACTGCTGTGCCTCAGCCACTTTATTTATTAACACAGAGTGAAAATAACTAGATATGAACTACATAATACAGCAGGCAATAGCTTGTGTCAGACTGACATAAGTCTGTTTTTAGGCACAGTCCATCCGTGCTATGTGACAAATTCTTAAAGACCTTAGTTTCCTTTAAGGATTAATTTGGTATTCTTACCAGGTAAGCCACAATCGTTTGAGTTTTTTAGCCACACCAGAACCTAATAATTACCTAGAACTAACGACTAAAATACCTGCGTGTGTATGTGAGGTGTGTGTCTCCACCTCACTTATGTGGAATGTGGAGGTAGAGCTGGAATTCCAGTGATGTGGTGGTTTTGTTTTCCCACAGTTACTCCAATCTATAGTTACCAGTCAACAGTGCATGCTACAGAAAGGTGCTCAACAATACAAAATCAATACAAAGCATCCGAATTCAAACAGCCAAAAACACTTCTTTATGGCTCTTATCATCTCACACACTCTTTCCTTCTTGAACATTTCTCTTGGGTTTCTATGGTGGAAAATTTTGGTGTGCCTTTTTTAAATTTGCCTTTAGGATAAAATACAAATCTAAGACATACTGTCTCTTGAGAGTGTCTTGCACGGTTCTGCATTAAACTAGACCAGGAAGAAATGAGATTTATCTCTAATTCATGAAGGAGAAAGTGAGATGGATCACTGCGCTGGAGAGTCTCAGCTGTTCTCAATGAGAGTGGATGAAAATAGTGCTTTGCATAGCAAGAAAATAGATGTAATAAAAGACACTGGGACAGATAAAAATGATCAGGAGTAGGGCTGCACGATTCTGACAAAAATCATAATTGTCGATTATTCCCTTGAAATTGTAATTGCGATTATTAATTATGATTATCACAATTTACATTGAATGATGTTTATACCATTGTTTGATGCAACGGCATGCTGTATTTTTATATGAAAATAAACAAGCTGAAAACATTCTAACTGAAAAACTTATAGTGCTTTTCTATTGTATTAAAGGGGTCATATGATGCGATTTCTATTTTTCCTTTTCTTTAGTGTGTTATGTAGCTATTTGTGCATGTATAAGATCTGCAGAGTTACAAAGCTCAAAGTCTCCCACAAAATGATTTATTCTATTTAAAAGAGAAAGCTGATCCAGACCGGGCTAAAATGCCTCATTCAAACACGCCCCAACATGTCTACGTCACGATGTGGAAATATTAGCGTAATGCCGCTCAAATGTGCACGCAAAGAAAGAAGGCGTGGTTTCAGGAACAGCAGTAGTGTTGATGCAGTCATGTCAGGGAGACGCTGTGTGTTTCAGTGCGAAAGCAAAAGCACATTATTTGGCCTTCCGGAAGTAGATGCATTGAGAAATCATTGGTTAAGATTTATTTACAACAGAACAGCACAACCCAGATGATCGAATTTGTGCAACGCATTTTATGGACGACAGCTTTGTGAACCTAGGAGAGGTTAGCTTTCAACTTTCAAGGCTACAAACTTTGCACCCTACAAGGCTGGCTGTGCAAAGGCTATTTATAAAAAAATGGGTCAATTCTGACTTTGCTATGACAATCTAGCACTTATTCTGAATCAGCTACTGTAAGTATGTTTTCTTAAAAGTTTAAGTATTTGCTATTGACTGTTCAAATGCAGAGTTTTGCGGCGTGTAGAGTATTGCGTCGAGTGTGTGTGAGAGAGAGACAGTGTCACTATAAATATATGTAAATATATATATATATTAGGGCTGCCCCCTAATAGTCGACTAACCTTTAGTTGACGAGAAGAGGCTTTGTCGACCAAAATTGTATTAGTCGCAGAAAAAAAAACATCCACAGGAAGTGGTGAGGTCACGCAGTCCGTGATGGACAAATCGTTAACGGCTGGATTTTGTGGTAATACAGTACACCCAAACGCTTTAATGGGAAAAACTCTTAAGATAACATGTACAAAGAAAAAAACGCACCTTCAGCACGCAGAATAACATAAGTGGACTTTGAATGATTAATTGCCGCTTTGAAATATTATGTAATTGTGGCATCCAGAATTGTAATCGCGATTAGAAATTTGATTAATTATGCAGCCCTAATCAGGAGGTTTTTGTGTGATTGTGTGGGTGTGTGTCTGTGCATTGATTGGATAGAATGAAGGTTTATGGGGCTACAGTCAATTGCACATACTGCGGCATCCCCTGAATATGTGCCACATGTGGTTCTCCAGTAGATATTGATTTCAGGCAACCCAGTTCTAGCGCTTACTGGGTTCATCACAAGGCTGTGCGACATTCAGAATTGAACTGAGAATGCCTTTTAAATTCAAGTTAAGTTCCTAAATTTGAAGTAAATGAGTATATTATAATGTTAAACTTAAATTAAAACAATGGAAAAACCCATAAGAAAACTTGTAGAAAGAAAAAAATGCCTTCAGCACGCAGAATAACATAAGTGGACTTTGAATGATTAATTGCCACTTTGAAATAATATGTAATTGTGGCATCCAGAATTGTAATCGCGATTAGAAATTTGATTAATTATGCAGCCCTAATCAGGAGGTTTTTGTGTGATTGTGTGGGTGTGTGTCTGTGCATTGATTGGATAGAATGGAGGTTTATGGGGCTACAGTCAATTGCACATACTGCGGCATCCCCTGAATACCTGCCACATGTGGTTCTCCAGTAGATATTGATTTCAGGCAACCCAGTTCTAGCGCTTACTGGGTTCATCACAAGGCTGTGCGACATTCAGAATTGAACTGAGAATGCCTTTTAAATTCAAGTTAAGTTCCTAAATTTGAAGTAAATTTCAAGAGGGATTAATCACAACGTTCCCGCCATATAGCACTTTACAGAAAAGAGAAAACCATGAAACTTGTATGTGTAGTCAACTGGTCACTATAACTGACCAGCCTAAACTGACTAAAAATATTTTTTTTCACACACATTTCTCCTGCTTCCATCACCCTCAGCTTTCAGTTGTCTGAAGCTCAAATGCTGAGTCAAGAGGGATTAATCACAACGTTCCCGCCATATAGCACTTTACAGTTATTACTGTCCTCTGTAGGGTTCTCTGGGGTTATGAATGCTGTATCTTCTCTTACCCTGCTTTTGACCCCTTGGTATTAAGTTGAATAAATAATTCTTTATTCAAGGAGTCATACATTTTTTTTGTAAGTATAGCTATAAATGGCCTGTATAGCATAAATCAAAAGAGAAAACCATGAAACTTGTATGTGTAGTCAACTGGTCACTATAACTGACCAGCCTAAACTAACTAAAAATATTTTTTTCACACACATTTCTCCTGCTTCCATCACCCTCAGCTTTCAGTTGTCTGAAGCTCATGGCCACTCTCACAGAGCACTATGGCTACAGTCTAATGCTAAATTGAGCTTGAAAAACCAGCTCTCAAAATTGGCTTTTTCAGCCCTAAGTGTGCTGAAATGCCATATCCAATTTAGCGTGCTCCTTTTTCCCCCTCCAGTTTTCATTTACTCAGTCTTGTGACTCTGGACTCTTTTCTCTCTGTTTGGTGCTCAAAACTGTCAATTAGTACATTGAAAATAGCTTGGCTCGCTATGCAGTTTGAAGCTTCGTTGATAAAGCTCTCCTCCTTAGACATTTTCCAAATCAAAAAGCTTCATGGATGTTTCACCCAAAGATAGTAAAGTATGTATTTTAGTATTCAATCACTGTCCATGCTTTATATAAAAAAATAAAAATAAAAATAAATAATAAATTGGAAGCACGTTTTGAATTAACAAGCTCTCAAAATTGGCTTTTTCAGCCCTAAGTGTGCTGAAATGCCATATCCAATTTAGCGTGCTCCTTTTTCCCCCTCCAGTTTTCATTTACTCAGTCTTGTGACTCTGGACTCTCTTCTCTCTGTTTGGTGCTCAAAACTGTCAATTAGTACATTGAAAATAGCTTGGCTCACTATGCAGTTTGAAGCTTCATTGATTAAGCTCTTCTCCTTAGACATTTTCAAAATCAAAAAGCTTCATGGATGTTTCACCCAAAGATAGTAAAGTATGTATTTTAGTATTCAATCACTGTCCATGCTTTATATAAAAAATAAAAAAAAAATTAAAAAAAAAATTAAAAATTGGAAGCACGTTTTGAATTAACATGATGCTATTAAATCCAGATTTCTGCATTGGTTAAGAAATTCAATTTACCATTTCAGCATGTTTGTCAGAGGGATATGGGCTAATTACTGATGCTTCACTGTAGGTTTACACTTCGAATGGCAGTAATTAAGAAAGATAATAAAGCACTTCAGCACTTTTATTCAGGACTAATTATTATTCACAGAATTGGGCACTTTTGACGCCCCCCTGGGTGAGACCCACCCCACTCCCACATAGCTCTTACAAAACAAAGAGAAGAAAATGAGAATAAGTAACGAGGCATAGTGAGTGAGAAAAGCCAAATTAAATCTCATTACAGGCAAAAAACAAAAAGCCCTCATAATTACAGTAATCCTTTTCTGTGTTATGTAAAAAAACAAACAAAGAATAAGGATTATGCTACAAATGAAGCATGTCTAATGTCAGTCGACGTCATCAGAAGATGTTTAAACTGTTGGTCCAAATGGTTGGTGATGAGATTAGCATTAAGGTAGCATGAACGCTAACAGGCAGATGTTAAGGATCCCATAAAATCAAACTTGTACTGTGGCTTTTAGTCATGTTTTAGCGTTAATCCTATCTACACTACCATTAAAAAGTTTGATTTTTTAAAATATTTTTTAAAACTCAAGGCTGCATTTGAACAAACATAAAATAAAAAAGGTAATATTGTAAAATATTATTAATATATGTTTTCTATTTTAATTTATTTTTAAATATAATTTATACCTGTGATGTAAAAGCTGTCAGGCAGATGTTAAGGATCCCATAAAATCAAACTTGTACTGTGGCTTTTAGTCATGTCTTAGAGTTAATCCTATCTACACTACCATTAAAAAGTTTGATTTTTTAAAATATTTTTTAAAACTCAAGGCTGCATTTGAAAAAACATAAAATAAAAAAGGTAATATTGTAAAATATTATTAATATATGTTTTCTATTTTAATTTATTTTTAAATATAATTTATACCTGTGATGTAAAAGCTGTTTTTTTTTATTATTTGATGAATAGAAAGTTCAAAAATAAACTGGATTTTTTTTCTGATTTGTTTTGTAACATTTATTTACAGTCACTTTTGATCAGTTTGAATTTCTTTATGAATTTCAATACACATTTCTAAAAGTCTTTCTGACCCACTTCTTTGAATAGTAGTAGTGTAGTGTACTGCTAATGTTTACAGTGTGTTCACTTAATGCTACTTGCAAACAACTAGTAAGTCGCAAATAATGTTAATGGCTGTTACTAAAACAAAACTGGCTATAAAAAATGGACCAGCCCTTTAATACATCTCACCTAAAGTCACTCACTCTCACTCTGCTCGTCAAGTGATTTTATGCAGTCTTTAGCATCAGAATCTGAGGGAAGGGAAGGTAATTGAAGCTACTGGTTGGCAGTTAACATTAGCACATAACCAACAGAATGCTATCGGATCGGACTGATAGTATGGGCAGCTGTAATTGCACTCCAGTGTCTGTCAGCTGCTTTCTCTCATGCTCAGTGTATTCAGCAGCTCCTTTAATGCAACGAGCTGCTCATTTAGAGCCTATGTGTGTAATATCCACTATATAAATGTATAGTGAACATTACTGCCAATGTTTACTGTCACTAAACATCTATACTCATGCATCTTAGTGTCTGTACACGTTTATACCAGAAACCCACTCTCTGTTTCTGTACCAGTGTATAAGGAGTAAGTATACTGATATGTCTGCAAACATACATTTACTGACCATACGTACGCCTACAGTGATAAGGGGAAACCAGGCAGCCTGGGGATTTTTCTGCGCTCTAGTGCATTCTGACCACTGCACATCTATACGTCTGACACATTGGCTTTCACTCCAGAGGATAATTCTTTTATGAATTATTAATGCACAAATACTATATGCTGTTTCTGTATAGCACCTCTGCAAGAGAAAACTTCTCCCTCTCTTTTTATGTAATATTTAAAAGCAAGTGATGTGGTCTAGACTAGCAGCGTTTTGGTGAAGGAGCCTTGTAGTGCACACCTTATTTACACTATATTTACCCTATAGAAGCAATGTTTCTGGGGTTACTGAATATATTTTCTGTGCATTTGTGATTGAATATGCATAAATTGTTTTTATGCACACACACACACACACACACACACACACACACACACACACACACACACACCTTAAAACTAGTCTCAGATCAGCAGTGCAGCGTACAATGCAATACACAGACAAGCAGCGCTGGCAGCCTCTCGAGGGTGAGGCAGTAATGAGGAACTACTGGTATAAAATGGTGAGGGAATTCCAAAAACACACACACCCGCAAACGCCTGCTAAAACACACCCCCGCTCCTCTGACATCTGTATTGTGTTTATATGGACTGTGTGGTGGTTAAAGGCTGAGCGGAAAAAGCATCCGTCGCTTTGTGGGATATGTATGGACCCGGCGGTCAGGAGCTCGCCTAGAACAGACAAATAACTTCATAACTTCTGTGAGCTGAGGTGTTATGTCAATCCCTGTGACACTTTTGAGAAGGCTCACCCTTAGCTGATGAGAGAAGCAGAGAAGCAGGGGATGGGAAAGGAGGAAAGGAAAATAGGAGGAAGAGAGCTTCAGGATGTGTCAGCAGCAGTATAGTGTACCAGTGGTTTGGGCGAATGAAAAGAATGAGGGAGAGAACTTCATAGCAGAGCAGAAAGGAAACATTCTCTTACCGCAAAGAGTAGCATTACACAGGATATGGAAATGTACGTTTGTACTACAGTTTGACCTAACACACACAGACACAGGAGCAACTTCGAAACAGTTGTGCCACTTTTGAATGCAGTACTGCAGTACAGGACCCTGCATATTATTTACTAACCATCTGCATTCCAGTTGAACCAAGTGCTACTCGTTGTTTTTGTTTTTTTTCAGCACAAATGCGGCTCATTTTGTATGTAAACTAGTTACTGTACAGTATATTTATAGATTAAGCTTTTTTCCCCACATTGCACTAAACTGAATTTCATTTCAAAGAGATGTTTATGTACATTGCTATTGACCATGGCTGCATTAATTCATCGACTAGTGATCAAATGATGGCTGATGATATTCACTGTGCATTGAAATTTATTATTCACGTTGCTTCTTTAGTTAATCGGATGCTAAAACAACACACACAAATGCAAAGAGCGCTATCATTATTTTGAAACAGTTGCCATTCAGTACTGTAATGCAAAACCTTGCGACTTGCTTACCAACCACTCGCGATCCAGTTTAAACAGGTTTTACATTAGCGTTGTGCTGAGTTTTTTAAATATAAAGATTTTTTTTCAATACAAATATGCTTAATTAAATATGTAATATAGTTTTATTACATATTTTGCTTTATTTACAAAATTATTTGTCTGCTGCAGTTTATATATATATATATATAAAATATATATTTATGTGTTATTTCTTGACCATGGCAGCAGTAATTTATACATAGTAACATGTATTGTGCATTGAATTTAATTATTTGCATTGTTTCAAAAATTAATGGGGTGCTAAAACAACACACAAAGCACATGCAAACAGTGCTATCAGCTGGTGCAATTTATTTGAAATGTATTTGATTGCATGCAGCACCTAATCATTATGCGGTCTAGTTTAACTAGATACTAAAGGCCAGATACTAAATGTAATGTAAATTTACATGCATTGTGCATTTGACTTACACTGCATTCAATTTATACATTTTATCAGTCATGCATTCCCTCAAACCCATGACCTTAATGTTGCGAGTGCCATGCTTTACTGTTTGAGCTAAAGGAATGCATACATTTATGTCTGTCTTGATTGCACAGTATTTACTAAAACTCACTATATGTCTGGTGCAGTTAATTTTGTACTAAACTGAATTTCATTTAAAAGGTATTTGTGTACATTTATGTTGACCATGGCACCAGTTATTTATCAAATGATGATCAAGTAATGGAGGAGTGCATTATAACAAAGCTATTTTAGACTTTTGGATTGTAGTGGTGAAGCATGCAAATCATCAGCACTACAGCAGACGCTATTCATTCTCTGTAAAATCCCCTCACAGAGTTCTGCCTATATCAAGCTTTGCTTTTCTCCCAGTTGCCTTTCTCTCACCTCTCCTCATCTTCTCAGTTACAGTATATAGGGCGGCCAGCCTCTGTTGCTAAGCCTTTATCCTTACCTACTTCTCCCAGTCCTGAAATAGCAGCAGGGGTTGCTCAGGTCTATCGTCTCTCTTTTGGGCATTGCAAAATTAGGTGTGTCCTATTACTCAATGATTCTCGTTTTTGTTCTTTCTCCCCAGACGACCAGACAGTCCTCGGGGTCTATACTGTGTGTTTATAAAAATAAGTACAGGGTGTTGTATGCAATAATGCAGTATTTCCATTTAATGATATTTTGTGTCTGGATCGTAAGAAAAATGTTTGCCATTGTTTGCGCTTCTGACAGATGAATAGGTGATGTTTGCGTTTCAGGATTTGACCGTATTGGAATTTCAGCCGGTGAACCACTTCCTATTTAAGTGAATGGATTGTTTATAATGTAGATGGTTTCTCACACACTCAAAAACATTTTGACATAGCCAGTTCACCTCAGACTAGGTTAGTATATCAAAATTCAAACCCCTTGGCCTTTCTTGGCATGGATGAGCTCATACTCTTTAAGAAAACACTCAACCCAAACAAGCACTTAAACTCACAGCCTGACTCCCCCTTATCAGATCAGACAAATATGGGTCCAAACAATGTATGTCTAAGATAGTATCACACCGTCACATGCAAATCAAATGCAGGAGGGCTGCTCCTCCAGCTTCCAGGATCCATTAAACAGCTTCACTCCAAAGAACTCCCCTGAGATTTGAAATAGCGCTAGATGCATTAACAGAACTGATTAGCTCATCCTAACCTTCTGAGCTTTTTCAAACATTGGTCAGTCCACTGGTCTGATGTATATCAAAATATACAAACATAAAACTTCTTCCATTTTCCAAAACGTCAATTTCCTCCAAGTGCATTTATCTGTTATCAGGTAAAACAAGTTTATTTGCGATCATCTGAGCAGATTTCTTCATTTAGAAAACTGATTATATCTCAGTCAAACTTATGCAGAGTTATGCTGTAATGTTACAATCTGTTCAATGGCTGTTGGTTTTCATAGTCATTCAGTTATGTGTTTTGTATGCAACAGATCAGTCACAACAGGCAGGACAGCATTCTTTTGCCTCTTAGTATCTGTTGCGTTTTTTTCATTTTGGTAAAGCAGCTTTAAAATAGACTGCAACAAAGTGCAAAGCAGGTGACTGTATCAGCCAAACCTGACAGATCTTTTCCATGTAGGAATCAGATAAAGTTTTTGCTAAGCAAGAATTTCTTTATTATTGCTGAGTTCCTTATTCCACCCTCATCAAGCTGACTTGACCAATCGCCAGTCAGCCTTTCCCTCCTCTGTGTGTGTGTGTGTGTGCCCCTGCCATGTTACTATGGCAACACCTCAGGGTTGGCGGCATCAAGGCGGACACTAGAAGGTCGATGATTCTACTGTTGCCATTTGGGGCATTTGCATCACCTTGTGTGGCATCGCCCACATTGCCTACCATTTTACAGAATGATGCAACATGTAGACAGAGCGGCTGCACCTCAAATGCTTCATGACAGCTCTCTCTGAAAAGTTTCAAGGTGTTGCCATGTTTTCCCCAAACAGTGTATCTTTATCAGAGAGCCAGAAGAGAAGATAGAGAGAAGAATTTAGGGCAAATCACATACGGACAGCATCGCCTGCCAAACACAGAACATAATTCACTAATATGACAGTTGCTGTCATGGTCTGGTGTTGCACTGTGCACACACTGACCTACTAGTAACAGTCTCTTCCAGTTAAAAGTCCTTACTTTATCATGTTAAATAAGGACATACTAAATCATATTGTTACATGGTTTGCATTGACTGTGCATGTGGGAGTTTTGCTGGGAAGAGTGTGGTGGTTGAGGTTGTGTATTTGGCAGGCGTGAGGGTGGGTGCAGTCTCGGTTGAAAGAGGTGAAACGCAGCACCATCTGGCACAGGGATCCCCCTCCCAGTGGGAGGAGAGGGAGAGATGGAGGGATTGAGGGATGGGGGCAACGGAGGAGTGTGACCAAGGTAATTAGTACACTGCCTCAGATTAGACTGATGAAAAGAGGGCGGGAATACCCGCTCCTGAGCTTAGAGAAGGATTGCAGAAAGCCAACGCCCCCCATATCTACCCATATCCAAATCAAGACATTTCACAGGAACTGATAAGAAAAATACATCAGGTACTACAAGGGATTGAAAAGAGATTCCCAATCTTTTCTGTCAGATGAATGTCTTTGACCTAAAATATTTTACTTGAAGTACTCCCCTGGGGTTTTAAGTTAAGATTTCAATAATTTAACCATGCACTAACATGCAACTGAACAATTAAAATATTTTTTTAGTTAGTGATTTGATTGATTTTTAATGAATTATTAGCTTTTCATAAACACATAAACCTCCAGGGGTTCATGAACTCTGTGCTAATTAAGTTAAGATTTCAATAATTTAACCATGCACTAACATGCAACTGAACAATTAAAATATTTTTTTAGTTAGTGATTTGATTGATTTTTAATTCAAATTATTTCTTTAATTTCATATTATTATTATATTTTTTAATGAATTATTAGCTTTTCATAAACACATAAACCTCCAGGGGTTCATGAACTCTGCGCTAAAAATTTAAATTTACATTTAACAGTGTTATTGAATTAATAGTTGTATAATAGTTAAAAAGATTTTTTGAATTTTAGAAATACTTTTTTTTTTGGTAGCAATTTACAATAATGTCCTGTTTGGTAACATTAGTTAACTATATTAGGTTACATGAAATAACAATAAAAAATACTGGTAACATAACTTCATTATTAGCAAACATTAACAAGCACATTATCTCACGTTTCTAACTCTTTGAATATATATTAACTAATGACCCATTAGTTTTTTAGTTAGTGATTTGATTGATTTTTAATGAATTATTAGCTTTTCATAAACACATAAACCTCCAGGGGTTCATGAACTCTGTGCTAAAAATTTACATTTAACAGTGTTATTGAATTAATAGTTGTATAATAGTTAAAAAGATTTTTTGAATTTTAGAAATACTTTTTTTTTGGTAGCAATTTACAATAATGTCCTGTTTGGTAACATTAGTTAACTATATTAGGTTACATGAAATAACAATAAAAAATACTGGTAACATAACTTCATTATTAGCAAACATTAACAAGCACATTATCTCACGTTTCTAAGTCTTTGAATATATATTAACTAATGACCCATTAGGCATTATTTAATGTTAATGATTTATTAATGAAAGTTATTATAAAGTGTTACCAATCAAAATGTCTAATTTTAATCAGTTCATTAGTAATGATTTTTTGAAGATGCCTCATGCCTCATCTTTTGTATCATCTGACACATCATCTGTGTGTGTTTTGGCCAGGAGTCTGAAGAGCTCTTGATCAGGGCATTACTCCCTTTTTAGTGTAATTGAAGCTTTCGTGTTGCTGCCTTTAAATCATCAGTCTCTCATCTCCACATTCCTTCTTTCTGATCACTTTAAAGTGAGAAATTAAGCCTCTGGAGCTCTTTAACTGTCTAACTCTTCTCAGACGTACGCTTTGATCTTCTATTTGTGAAAAACGCACAGCATTCAGACACTTCTAAATGCAGGAGAGGCTGTAAACAGTGTCTGTGACTGACAGCCAATGAAATTAGACAAGAGCGATAGAGATCCAGCATGCTTGACGTTATCTCTGATGTTACATCTCTCTAAATCATTGAACAGTCTTGTACGAATAGAGGCAGAGAGAAAGACATCTGCTTCACGCACCCAGATCAAACACCTAATGCCATCGAACTGTCTCTTAATTAACTTCTCAGCGCTGCCTGGCTAATTACGTCATGCTTTTTAAGGTCTTGTACAAACACAGACACATAACACAGGAGTGGCTGTGAGAAATAAAAATAGCGATTTGTTTCTATTGTGGCAGTGGCTTTAGTCATCTTTGAGTTTCGCCTCGATCGGTTCGTGGTTTCTCATCGCCACCCGTTTTGACTTGTCACTGGCACGTTGTAGCAAAGACGTTCTGAGAAGAAGCACTTTGGCAGGTGCAGGCATGTCCACACATGTGACAAATGCAACATTCCTGTCACACAAGTCACGCCACCTGCTCGCATTCCAGCGCAGCCAGTGTCTTTCCTTACTGTCTGCAACTCAAGCTACATTCAAAGTGCGTTTCTTTCTCTTTTCGTTTTTGTTCTGAGGACATACAAATGCCTTTGTTATGCTTCAACACAACAAGACATTTGCATTTTATATTCGAGCATAATTTATTTATATGTAATTTTTTTGTTTTGTTATATGTTAGAGTTTTTCAAAGCATTAAATTTTTTTTTTATATTTTATTAAATTATATGAATTAGTTACTTATAAATTCATTTGTTTTACATTTTTTATATATAACATACTTTTGAATATAATCTTATCAAATCTCAAAATTAATATCCATATTTTGCATACCACATTATAGTGTTTAGATTCCTAAATTTACTTGTAGCATTTAAAAACAAATTATTATAAAGTTATTATTTTTCATTTATTCAAAATAGGGAAGAAATTAACCTGGAAAAAATTAGCAGCTTATCATTATGGCCAGAATTTTAATATCAATGCACCACTATTTTTGATGAAAGATTACATTTACTGTTAATAATGTGCACCAGTAAATCATCTACAATAAGACCAGGAACATTTATTAAGAAAGTCAATTAAAAACACGCTGACTTCAGCCCAGAGTAGAAGTGTGTGTGTGTTCATCCGTAGGACCCCACATAAGCCTATAATTGTCCTGTTATTGAGGATCACAAGGAAATATAATAAGAAATACCTGTCAATATTTGTAATTCTTTAAAATGCTTTGCACACAAGATGTCTGAAAGTTCATTTGGTAATTATTTCTACAGAAAGAGACTCAAATAATCTTAACACAAATTGTTGCGCTTAAGGGCCAAAATTTACATCAGAGCACAAATTCTAATCTCTCTCTGTCTCTTTTTCCCAGGTGTCCTCCTTGACATCCAGAAACACTTCGAGGTTGGCGACAGCGGAGCAGGCTTGTTGCAAACAGGTAAGTCTCTCATAATCCCATAATTACGCAGTTTTGCAATCATGCAGTGTGCGCACACAGCCTCACTGACTTGTATCACTGACATGAGGTGGAAGAGAAGGCTAAAATCCATTAAACTCCCTGTAGCCAGAGTGACAGGGATAACAAAGGAGGAAAAAACTGTGAATGAGGGGCTCCAGCTCCAGCTCCAGCAAGCACATGACTGTGCTTGAAGCACTTGTTTGGGTTTAACAAAACAGAGGACTGCCACAGTTGTTTGGATTGGATGGAGACCCACCCTCCACTGTGATCTGTTCATTATTCAATAGTGCAAGGAAATTACAAACATTTTCCAATATTTCTATTAAGGAAAAAGACCACAGTATGGTCCAGTAAAACTCCAGTGAGGTACATGGGAAGCTGTTAATGTTTTTTTCAGTCTGGTTGTTACAGGAAACTGTAATAGTACTGCAGTGGATGCCCAACACTGTGAGTCCACTCTCTGGTTCCTATTAATGGGAGGAAAACACTTGTTTATTCTGGAAAACACACAGAGCTCTTGTTAGTTCAGCGATGCTTGTGGTCTGTTGCTAACGTTTATAACGGCTAAAATTAAAAAATGACTAATAATTGTTCCCTCATTATATGCTGATGACAGTGAAGTGTAACACATTATGACATCATTAAAGGTTATTTGTGGTGGGCGAGGAATCAGTGGATGTATACGGAGGGAGGTGAATGAAGGTTCAGTGTTCAAACGGCTGGCTTGCACTGAGTCAGGTGGGGGGTTTTGGAGGCTGTGTTGGGTTGGGCTTCCTGAACCAGGCTGGTTTCACGTCAAGTGGCTTTTGTGAAGGAGAGTCACTGTGTGGAGGTCCTATTGGAGTGCTTAGCAGTCCTATGAATACTTGAGTGTGCAAACAGAGACACCGTCATATGCAGAGGCAAGAATATATACAAGCACACACACACATACACACACACACACACAGGTTTGTTTTTGTGAAAAGTGGGGACATCCCATAGGGGTAATGGTTTTTATACTGTACAGACCATATATTCTATTGCCCTACACCAACCCTACCCCTAAACCTACCCCTTACAGGAAACTTTGTGCTATTTCAGATTTTCAATACACTCCATTCTGTGTGACTTATAAGCGTTTTGAAAAGTGGGGACATGGGGTAATGTCCTGAAAAGTCACCTTCTCCTTGTAATACCTATGTCATACCTTTGTCATTATACAAATTTATGTCCTCATTTGTCACAAAAATGCACACACACACACACACACACACACACACACACTCACATATACAGAGGCACATTGAGCAGTTGCATAGACGGGAATGTCTGGGATTCAGATCCAGCTCAATGTTTATCTATTGCCCCCAATCGTTTGGTTTGAAAATATTAGAATAACTGGTCCACGGAGACCTCGGCACATAAACCTTTCAGTATTTAAGAGTGGGACATTTTAATTCTGTGTGAAAAGGGTGGAGTAAATATAAAAATCTACACCTCTTAAAACAGGATAAATCTACTTGAGAAGAAAAATCGCTGTTTATTCAATATTTAGTTTTGTGAGGTTCATGCTTAATACAGGAAAAAATGCCAATTTGCCAATGGTGTATATATATATATATATATAATACTGCCTGCATTGAACTAATGACCGAAGTCAAGTCACATTTCTTCCATGAATAATGTTTGAATACATCCAATAAAAAATCAAGATGACCATAACTTTGGAAGGTCTCATCACAATTGACATGCTGTTATTTAATAAATATATAGAATGAGGAGTTAGATATACATAATATATACTACCATTCAAAAGTTTAGAGTTGGTAAATTTTTTTGAAGTGAGACATCCAGCTTAATTCAGTTCAATTATATTATATAACCGACTGTAGACATCAGCAAGATATACAAAGGAAAACTTTCATTCTGTCAGGCTGTAAGAAAGAGTTCTTCTCTGTTTTTGCTTGGCTGACCAATTTAGACTGCAGAAATCGTACTGTCACTCACTGAAGAAAATGTGTTTTTGACTAGTCTGTAATTTGAAGCAAATAAACATTACAATTCTGCTTGGCTCAGGTTAATCATAAAGTGAATGACTGGTCGGAAACTTTCTATAGGTTGATTCTCAGCAGGGAATTGGTGCTTTGACAGCAAGGCAGCCAATTATTGGTCTATATGCTACAAGAGGGATGTCATGAGATTCACTCTAACTAGGGGTTAAATTGGGAAATTCAGGTGAACTAACACAATCAAAATCTGGAATGGAGCAAGGAGGAGATGGAATGGAGTGATAAACAATTGCGCTAATAAAAATGCACTATAACAAAATATCAAAGCCAACCACATCCTGAACCACATCTTATGCCACCTAGGAAAATATGAGCAGGGTAAAGTCCCTTTGTTAAGCGGTGCATTTGGTCAGTGCTTAGAGCAGGGGTTCTCAACTCTGGCCCTCGAGGTCCACTTTACTGCAGAGTTTACCTCCAACCTTGAACAAACTCATCTGCTACTAACTTTCTAGTAATCCTGAAGATCTTGATTAGCTTGTTCAGGTGTGGTTGATAAGAGTTGGAGCTAAACTCTGCAGGAAAGTGAACATCGAGGGCCAGCGTTCAGAACCCCTGGCTTAGAGTGTAGAGAAAGTGTCAGTGGCAGGTTTAGTTTGGCCTCCGCTCCCAGTCTGACCTCAGTCTTCACACAGCGCAACAAAATTTCAGATACTCTGGCCACTGGCTGGGAACCTCAGTGTGAAATGTTGGTTGAAGGGATGGCGTTAGATCAACTGGAGTGTGTCCTATTGTGATGTACTCTGATTTGTGTGAGTGGCAAAGTTGAACTCATTTTAATGAACACAAGTGAAAGCTTTTTTGTTTGTTTTTGCACACACATTTGTTAGTTTGACAGAGCTAGGCTTTCCAAAACCTTCAGACTGTGGCAGGATGTCTTAAAGTGCACATGGCATGGAGAGATGTTGAGATGAATGTCTTGAGGAATAGCTGACTAAGGCAGTATACCATAAAACAGGAGGTGAACTTCTTGACTGGCTGGGAAGAGAAAGCTTTTCATAATTGAACTTCTAGGCCTTTCTTTGAGAGTCGATATGTCATGACGGTGTGTCATTTGTCATAACAAAAAGAAGTAAATATACAGTAAATTAGTGAATGAAGGGCTGTGGGAAGACTGGAGTATGAAGTACCACAGAGATGAGGTCATACCGCAACCTCAACACAGTGTGATTCAGGCCTCATGCATTATTGATTTAATGCGATGAGTACCAAAACACTCATATTAACAAAACGAGTAGATGAAAGATTCAGTTTCTGCAAAAATATTTCACATATGTAAAATATGGGTTATATGATACATGTCTGGTTTGTGTCATTCAACTGATGCCCAGTGTCATATTTCCAGACAAATGCATGTCTATACTTGATATTGACACACAGACCACTCTCATGTAATCTTATGAGGGCAATATTGACTTTACTGGGCTTTACACTATGTGCTTTTTGCCTTTGGCTGTCATACCTGTCAATCACCTCCATGTTCACAAAGACAAGGCTTTTAGATCTGATCCCAATCACAATGATCTCTCATGATTCATTTATTTTGCCCCGGCTGTGTTTTAACCAAACTTTTATCTGACTGAGGAATATTCATTTCAGATTATTGGGAAAGAGCGATTATAGTTGAAACAGAACAAGAATTGACTGTTTGCTTGCCACAACACCTGCAGGCGGTCCTGGATGTCTTTGAGATAGAAAATGGAAATAATTAAGATGGAATGAGGAATAGAAGAGAGGGTTAACTTGGGCCTCCTCCTGTTCTTTTGTTTGGTAGGTGACATTGGCATTTTAAGGATGGGTGTGGGGAATCTGGATGGCCTCTCTGCATCTAAAAGATAAATATTTGCTGAAGATGGATAGATTTAGGATGAGATTCAGACCGGTGAATGTTAAAATTTCTTGTGGTCTACGGGTCAGTTTACTAGGTGGTCTTTAGTCTTATGCAACCTAAAACCTGGACTGATTTTTAATCCTAAAAATGTTTGCAATAGTTTTGAGAGAAATAACTAGAAATTAAATCATTTTCTCACAAAAATTAGCTTTCTTCGACAATGCAAAATATGCCACCACAATGATCATGCGATCGGACTGGTTTCCAGGTCATTGCTATGCAGTTGCTAAAGGGCAACACAGGGAACCATTAAATCTTCTCTTTTATTGACCACAGCAGGTTTATGAACGTTTCTCATAGTAAGTTTGAGAAGATGGTTGGCGCATGTTGTGCACTAAGCCATATTGCGATTTCGACATTACTTAATCATGTAGCCCTAGTTCAGATTTGTTGTTAATGTGTTGGCTATACAGGTTATGGGTTATGCGTTTTCAGCATGGTTATGGGTTTTCAGTATGAAATAGTAGCTAATAATTATTTTCACAAGAATGAAAATATGATACTGTATATGTTTCATTTCTCTGACTACATCGTAGAAATTCTAATTGGACTGTATTGCTCTAAAGGTCAGTGCCCTCTGGTCAAAGATGGCAGCTCTTGTCTGCATGTGAGGTGTATGTCTGCCGTTGCCTCCTATCCCATCTGTCACTGCAGGAGCGAACACTGTTTTCGAATCCAGACACGACTCCGCTGAGTCCATGTCTTTGTCTAGCCACTCTGTCTGGGGCATGTGTTGTATATAGCTGCAGTCAGTCTGTGAGTGAATGACCCACGGCCCAGGTGCTCGACTACATCCACCCAGACAAAGAATGCGCTATATTGAGGAGAAATTTCTGTGTGGATTGTGACCGACAGGATATTGGCTTACATAGCCATGAGCCATTAAAAAAACATTATTTAAAAAGTGAGATGTCAACCACAGACTCACAGGCCTCCTGTAGAACTGTACTTCCACTGTATGTTTACACGGCTACAATTGTCTCCTCCTCCGCCTTCGTTTTAGTGGTTGATCTTACAGTTTCTGATTTCTTTGGCCTGGACAGCGAGGAGCTACTGTATCTGTGTATTATCAGCTGTTCACACTCAGACCACAGCTGTACTATGATATCCCTCCTTTCTTCGTCTCTCAGTGTCATTAGGTTTCTCACAAGACATTGCTTTGTAGCTGTTTTTACTGTCAATTTGACAGGCATATAAAAAAAATGCATAAATGGATTCCACAGCAGGATACATACCTGAATTAGACGGACGTAGACTAAGCGAGAGGGATGGAAATGAAAGGGAAAGCACAGCACCTGCTCATCAATCCCACAGTAAATGGCACAGAGATGTAACGATCCACCGCCATGTCAATGCAAAAACGGAGAGAAAAAATAAAAGCCAATTTCTCTCTCCATCAGCTTGGCTCTGACACTGGGTAATGAGCAATCAATACAGCAAATCCACATCTCTGCACATGCTGTGAATATGTAAGTCTTGCAGCTTGAATCTGCTTTAGATCAGCCTGATGGGTGAATCTCACAAAGAAATGTCAAGGTCATATTTCCACTAACTAACTAAATAATAATAATAATAATAACTAAAATAACATTTTGACATACATTATTTTAGTTCATTTTTCATAGTATTATATATAATGTATTTTATGTATTTAAAAATTAATACAATTTGTGTGTGCATAAGACAAAAACTGGACATTTTTAGGCCATGTCTCAAAGGGAACAGGGGCTTCACTGATCCCCCTTAAACCCCACCCTGATCTTCAGCACTCTCTTGCAGAGCTTCATGCCAATCAAAACCCTGCAGCCAATCACATCAAGCATTAACCCCAAAGCTAGTGAGTGGCCCGCCTCATATTAGATTCACAAAGGCACCCTCTCTTTCATTTAAAGAGTCTGTTTGGACAGTTTCCCTCTAAAAATGTATTACAGGCACGGAGCGAGCAAATAAAAAGACAAAAACATCAGACCCAATCGTATCTGTCCTGAAGCTCACTGGGCAACACAAAAAAGCATTTTTGACAATGAGCCAAAATGACATTAGAATTAGATTAGGCATTACACAAACCTTGAGGATTTTCTTGTATGATGAAGACATGCACAAATCAATACAAGTCGAGGGTCTATTCTCTGTCCCCTGTGGACTGAACCACCCATCCACACACAATACAGCTCCGTCTCTCAAGGTCAAACCATTTATTACAGTATATTCAGAGAGAGAGAACATGGGTGTGATCCTTATGATATATTATATGTGTACGTGGAGGTTTGTGTGTATTTGCACTTACCAAAATGTGAGTAAATTTGTCACATTGGTTTAAACAGCTTTGGCAAGGACCTCAGCATAGACACACACATTTACACACTCTGTCATTTGAACACTGGCCTATCATTAGACGTACAGCTCTGGGCTGGAGAGGAAAACTCCACACCCACATGAAAAAAGCCCATATCCCACGCTTCTCACACACCAGCTCCCAGCTATAACATCGAGTCTAACCAGCCGTAAGCAAGAAAATTGCAGGATATTATCTTTTCTCGACTCAATTCTGGTTTCTAACCAAGGCCAGTATTGAAAAAATATAGTTAAAGCTCCATTTTCCAAGTACGGCTGACCTCTTTTTTCTTTAATGACCATAGTGAAGGAATTTCAGTGTCAGAAAATATGTCCTGTGCAGTATTGGGAAATAACCGAGCGGCAACCTTCCGGTCTCTCTCGTGAAGCCAACACAGAAGTGACTAAAACTGCAATTTATCGACTGGCTGCTAGAGGCTGGCTCCAAAAGGGAGTCAGTCCCATAGACTCCCCATGTTAAATTGCCCAACTTTACAGCAGAAAAAAATGTGTTTACAGCCTGGTACAAAAAGTGGTTTTGGTCTATATAGCTAATTTTGCCCTTCATGACAACTGTGAGGGGGGTGAATTGTTTTATAACTCATTCGTTTAAATGATATTAAGCCTTAAAAGTTCTGCATAATTAAGGCCATGGCCACTTGAGTGACAGGTGGATCGGCGCTGCTGTCACCGCCGTCGAGCTATAGGTGGGCGTGGTTTCAGCAACCAGCTCCCGCCTCTTTGCCCATTTTTGATTATCCGGAAGTGACGCACGGTGACGCGCTGCCAAGATGGTGACAGCCCGCTCCGCCCACTTTGAGCTTCAAAAACGCTCTTCGGAAATCTACGGGTGACGTCACGGACACTAAGTCCATGTTTTTATACAGTCTATGGAAATAACTGACTAAGAGTAGTGATGCACCCAGTTTAACAACATTTTCTTACAGGGTAACAGTGGCTCAGCTCTTTTCACAATAAAAAGCGTTACAGTGTTACAGGAAAAACGTGTGCTGATAATGCAAGAGGACAATAGAAAACAGTCAGTTTATCATTCATTCCAAAGAACCAACTCACTGCTTCACACGATTCAGTTTAGTAAATAACTTTGTTCGCACAGTTCATTCAAAAGAACCTATCCAAAGAAAACAATTCACTGCTTCACGTTTCATTTTAGTAATCATTTAGTTCAGACAATTCATTCATTCATTTAAAAAAAAAGAAAAAAAAGAAAGAAAAAGAAACTGTTTCAAAGGAACAGTTTCCTGCTTCACATAATTCATTTTAGTAAATCCATTTGTTCAGAAAGTTCATTCAAAATAATCTGTCCAAAGAAACGATTCACTGCTTCATTTCAAGCCCTTGCATTACATTTGATGTCTTTCTATAGTGAATTAGGGAAATGTTGCTGTTTGTCATTGTTTTCATTACATTCATTTGAGTGTTTATGGTTTTATTTGTTGCATTTAGTGGCAATTACAGGAAAAAACTTGAATGAGTCATTTTGGTGAAAGGAATCAAAAGATTCTAGTTAATTAGAAATAGAAAATAAATATGTTCAAAATGAACTACAGTACTTAAAATGTTGACTGGCTTCAAAATAGCTTCTCCAACACCAAACTGATGAAAATTCTGAATATAAATCTTCATCTGGATTCAATTTAAAACCTCCAGTGGACATTTATTGTATGTGTAAAAGGTTGTAAAAGTGCAACTCTGTTTCTTCAAAGAAGTGTGTTTCTGTGCATGTGTGCCTGTACCCCATATAAATGTCCCACACACACTCTCTGCTAACACTATTCAGCTGGAAAGTGTTGAGTTGATCATCCCTTTCATCAGCGGTGCTCCTCTCCTCCCTCTCATCTGTTGAAAGTGCAGCTGAGAGCTAATAGTGAGTGGTGAAAAGTGTAACAACCTAACACCATTTACCACCACTTCCACATTGCGGGCCATACAATGGCTAGGGTTCACCCCAGAACCTTGGCAGCACTGATCATGGTGTTTCCACAAAAAAAAAAAGAATGTCATTACTACATTCTGGTAAGCTACAAACAGTGTGGTCTATTTCAGGAAAGCTTTACCTGACAACTTACACATAATAGGCCAAGAAACATATACGTGCTCACACACATAAATCAAACACACCCACACCGGTAAGCCAAGACTACTGAAGTCTGAAATAGTTTCTTTGAAATGGTTTGCAATGAAGTAAATGAGAGGAATGCTGGTGATTTTCAGCGGGTAGGCAGGCCTGTGTGTTTGTGTTGTGGCAAAAGTGTCAGCTAAGCCCTTCATTGAGGGGGAATTCTGACGGAGGTATGCATGAGCGTGAAAGTTAGGTGAGAAAAATCCAAAGGGGGAGTCTCTGGGTAGATGCACAGATATATCCGTCATAAGCATGACAGCGGCTTCTGTCTGGATGCCAAATGTCAATGCAAAAATCTGACAAACACTGAATGGCCTGTAAGCAGTTCACAATAAGTGTTTCCAAACTACTCACAACACCTGAAGTATCAACATTTATGTGCAAAAAAAAAATATTGTGTTGACACTTTCAAAATTTTAGGAATATATTAGTATTTCCATCAGATATATCAGTAGACATTCTGATACACTAAACATCCAAGCTTGCATAATATGATGACATTTTCTTAAAAACCTTCATAGAGGTTTAAAAGTGAAGCATCAGGTATTTCTAATGTTACATAATTTTAAGAGGAACTGTTGTGGTAACTCTACACCAACTGAAAACTGGAATATTTTTCATACTTTCATACATTTGTTCTCTTCAGCAGTGGTATGCAACAGGTGTATGTGTGATGTGAATATGTTTTTGGGTGTCAAGCTTAGTCACTGTGTTTTTTAAAATGGAGTTGTCAGTTGCAATACCATTTTGCACAATAGATATTGTTCCGAAGCAGATTTCGAAAGATTAGTGCCTTGCATAGTTTTATGATACATCATCATTCAGAGCATCATTCAGAGCATTTTGTCTCAAAATTGTTTGAGTAGCTAGGTTTGGCTTTACAAATAATTTTTCTGCATTCTCATTAGGGGTGTAACGGTACATGTATTCGTACTGAAACTTTTCGGTAGGCTACGGGTTTTTCGGTTCGGTACGCATGTTTACCGGACAAATACAGCGTTGTTTTAAACGCTGCACGAGTGGAACTTCATTGGATCTTCCAGTTACATTGTTACTTTTGATAAGAAACAAAGTCTCATCTTTCAAATTATGTCCGTTTTTTCTTCTTCGGGAAATTCAAACAATAAATGCCATTTTGGCGCTCTTTGATGTGTCGTGACAGATCGCTGTATAAACGCCTCAGTGCGGAGCACAAGCGAGCGCTTGCAATACCATTTTGCACAATAGATATTGTTCCGAAGCAGATTTCGAAAGATTAGTGCCTTGCATAGTTTTATGATACATCATCATTCAGAGCATCATTCAGAGCATTTTGTCTCAAAATTGTTTGAGTAGCTAGGTTTGGCTTTACAAATAATTTTAATTTTCATTAGGGGTGTAACGGTACATGTATTCGTACTGAAACTTTTCGGTAGGCTACGGGTTTTTCGGTTCGGTACGCATGTTTACCAGACAAATACAGCGTTGTTTTAAACGCTGCACGAGTGGAACTTCATTGGATCTTCCAGTTACATTGTTACTTTTGATAAGAAACAAAGTCTCATCTTTCAAATTATGTCCGTTTTTTCTTCTTCGGGAAATTCAAACAATAAATGCCATTTTGGCGCTCTTTGATGTGTCGTGACAGATCGCTGTATAAACGCCTCAGTGCGGAGCACAAGCGAGCGCGATCATCCCGTCCTATTTACTACTAGTTTTAACATGAAATAAACATGAATGAACATCTCATGCCTCATGTAATCACTCAACCAGTGTTTCAACTGTGGAAAGACGTCAATAAAACAGCTTGCAAACAAAAATATCACATAGCATTTAATTTACCTGAGGCAAGTCATCAGTCTCCACAGCTCATTAGTTCGCTAGAGAAATTAAGTGCAGAGAATAGCACTTTGTGAAATATTAGACTGTTTAAATAAATCTGTTACGAGAGCCACTGTGTGAATTAATAGGCTATATTTCAACAACAAATATAATTTTTATAATTTAGAAGTTAATATAAAAAAACTGCATTATGTGCCATTTACATGGTTGCATAAATTCTTTTAAGTTGAGTGTTGTTTAAAAATAAATAGTAATTAAATTTAAGTTTGGGCTCTGCTGTTAATTGTAACCTTATAGTAACATAAAAGGGCTCCCTATAGTTTAGAGCATAGGCTGATGTAGATTTTTATCCCTAACCTGACGTCAAAACCTAAATTTTTCAAAAATGTGTTTGTTTGTTTTTTAACCTAGTAGCATTTTTGCTAATTACTAATTTGTCATTTTTGTATACAAAAATGACATGGGACGGGTCAGCCTCATTATACCAGCACTTATCCACAAACTGTTCCCGCTCTCGCTCCCACAAACCAACACAGACACAGACATTTTTTTTTCTAACCACTTTCACATAAAAAGTGCAGTTATCATGGGCGTACCGAAAAACAACAGCCCAATTCAAAATGATACTGCATGCTGTAAACCACATGAAAGTACTTTTTATTTTTCATTCAGTGCTCAATGTTATTCCCATTTTTCTTTCTGCAAACTTCCAGCTGTCTTATAAAACACGGTGCATGTTCATTTAAAAAATAAAATAAAATCTGTAGCTTTGTGAATGCCACCATAAAGTGAAAGGAATACTCTGAATGCTACGGCCTTGTGACATCTAACCGAATCAAAAACTGTTTCAGCTGTTTGAAGTCCATTTAGCCATGTTTTAAGGACATCTCTATTAAAGTCCATTTCGCTCAAGAACATTTCTAATGGGGGATGGAAAAATCTTTATGGAACCTTCTTTCTCTGTGTATGAGGAAGTGGAGGGATGGATTGTGGGCAGCTAAATCGTGGACAGGCTGCCCCTGAGCTAATGACATTTGTCATCAGCCTTTTTGCACAGTTTTAGAGTAATAGTCACTTGAAATCTTTCCATCATCGCAGCTGTGACGCATCCGTTTTCCTGCTGCTAGCACTAAACATTGACAAGTGATAGTGGATGGTGTATTTTTGCATGCATCTTTCCAGTGGCTAAACAGTTATTAAAGTTAGCGACCATTCCACTCCAGGGTTAGGATTTCTGTTTTAAAGACAGGCTTATTTTCTACTTTTAGAGCAGCAGATAATATAAACTACCTATCCTCTTCTCCCTGATGTGATGTATTACATTTCAGTGCTGTAATGCTTAGGACCATTTATCTTGTTATATTAACACACAGTATATATAAGGTGACCTCTGTTTACTGTGTTATTATTATATCCTTCATGAAAAGCTGAGCTTTGAATCTCTTTGTTCAGCTTCCACTTTACTTTCATCTGTTTGTTTTGGCTTGATTCATTGCGCTGTCTTTTCACTCTCATACAACTCAACATCCTCTCATATTCTATTGAGGCCTGTATAAATTGTGAACACACAATGACAAAAGACACATGCAGGTATTCAACCATCCACATACACAAATATAAACAGACGTCAGACAGTTCCTGTTTAATGCCACTTCCTCAGCATCTGTCTCTCTGCACCTGCAAAGTCCATAGACTGTCATTTGTCTGAGCACGCTGAAGAATGAATGGATCAGACATGCAAAATTCACTGTATCTGACAGTTCTGTGGTTTCAGACGCATTACAGAAAATAGTTTACAGTTAATAGTACAGTACCAATATTTTCTAGGAAATCTGTTGTAAAATTATAACCAAAAATGCTTCACTTTACATTAATGTACACTACACTCTAAAAAATGCTGGGTTGTTTCAACCCAATGTTGGGTCAAATATGGACTAACCCAACTGTTGGGTTAAATTTTGGTTACATTTTTAAATTAGCTTTTTAACCCAACAGTTGGGTTAGTCCATATTTGACTCAACATTGGGTTGAAACAACCCAGCATTTTTTAGAGTGTAGCATTGAAAATTTGGAGATTGGGTAAGTTTTTTTTTTTTTTTGAAAGAAATGAAAACTTTTATTCAGCAGGATATATTCAGTTGCTCAAAGGTGAAGTTAAGATGTTTATAATGTAGCACAATATTACTATTTAAAATAAATGAATAAGAAACATTTCTTGAGCAGCAAATTAGCATATTAGAATGATAAAGGATCATGTGACATTGAAGACTAGAGTAATGGCTGCTGAAGATTCAGCTTTGCCATCAGAGGAATAAATTATATTTGAAAATAAAACTATTTCTATAAAAATAGAAAATGGTTATTTTAAACTGTATTGATATTTCAAAATATTTACAGCGTCCATATTTGACTCAACATTGGGTTGAAACAACCCAGCATTTTTTTAGAGTGTAGCGTTGAAAATTTGGAGATTGGGTAAGTTTTTTTTTTTTTTTGAAAGAAATTAAAACTTTTATTCAGCAGGATATATTCAGTTGCTCAAAGGTGAAGTTAAGATGTTTATAATGTAGCACAATATTACTATTTAAAATAAATTAATAAGAAACATTTCTTGAGCAGCAAATTAGCATATTAGAATGATAAAGGATCATGTGACATTGAAGACTAGAGTAATGGCTGCTGAAAATTCAGCTTTGCCATCAGAGGAATAAATTATATTTGAAAATAAAACAATTTCTATAAAAATAGAAAATGGTTATTTTAAACTGTATTGATATTTCAAAATATTTACAGTTTTTTTCTGTATTTTTAATCAAATAAATGCAGACTTGATGAGCAT
>NW_015505271.1:2055335-2144685 GCF_001515645.1 Sinocyclocheilus grahami | reverse complement strand
GGAAAGTGGATCTCGTGGGCCAGATTTGAGGATCCCTGCTCTAGTTCAATGGTAGAGAGAATGCACACTCCTTGTCTACACTCTCTTAGATAATCTTTGAGTTCCTTCTTTACCAGCACACAGCCTCTTAACCGTCTAAGGACTTGTTTTTCATCTAAAATATTTTACATTGATATTCCCATAACCATTACCTGGCATCGGTTAACACATCAGCAATTCAATCAAATCAAGAAAGAATGTCACTAATGTCTCTTGGCAAGTGAAAGATCATCTTCACATATCAAAGCACGACATACTGCACTTGTCATCATGACACAAATAATTTAGTCTGAAACTGAATGAGAAGGAATGGTGGTGTGACATAGCCCCAAATAAAATAAAAAAAGGAGAAAAAAAAGAAAGTTCTACATATTGTAACCATCTCAGGTGAAGTGTCACTATAAACACCCCAAAGACTGCTGTACTTAACAGCTAGGCTCTTTTCTCACTATCTATTTATATTGGTTGAACATTACATTAAAGGCCAAGGTCTGTCTATTAGATTACCCTAAACGCCTGGCTATAAGATTATGTGATCAAGAAGTTATGAAAACATTTGCAAAGCTGGAGAGAGCCGATAAGAGAAGTATGATGATTTAGTATGATGAACACACTCCACTGGCTCAGTGAAGAGATTCCTTACAGAAGAACAGTAGGAGAACAGAAAGAGCGTGTCCTCCAAGGTCAGATAATGGACTTGACTGTCAACTAAAGAGTTTAGTATCTTACATACAAAACCAAATAGGCCTACACTCACACAAAGACACACTGATATAACACACATGAACAACTGTGTGTTTGACATGCATTTTACTCTCTCAGAATCTCTGAAAATTGTGACTACATTGCAAAAAACCCCACATTATTTAAATTTTTGTTTTCCATTAAAAATATCTAAACCTTCTTAATACAATATACTATACATTTACTTCAGAAGCAAAAATTACACAAGAATTTTTTTTTTTTTACAAATTTTTGGCACAAATCTTTAGAATTATTCATATATATATATATATATGGAAAACATAACTTCAAGTTACCCCCTGAAAATCTGTTTTGTTTGAAGTATGATTAGATATTTTTACAGGAAACCAAGATAGAAAGATATTTTTTTTTAGCAATAAACAGAAAACATTTTATCTCAATCTTTTTACAGATCAGATAACACAAAAAGAGATAAAACTGCTCATAAGACATTTCGGTAACACTTTAAAATAGGGAACACATATTAACTATTAATCAAGAGTTTTCCCTCCATAAACTTCTAATTAGCTGCTTATTAATAGTAAGGTAGTTGTTAAATTTAGGTATGGGGTGGATTAAGGGATCTAAAATATGGCCATGCAGAATAAGGCATTTATATGTGATTTATAAGAACTAATAAACAGCTAGTATGCTAGTAATATGCATGCTAACAAGCAGCTAGTTAATAGTGAGAACTGGTCCTTAAAAATAAAGTGTTATTCTGTCTTGTCCATAGCATAATTTCTCTTACAAACTAATTTAGTTCAGTTTTTCAGTAAATAATCAGGATCCTATTGCTTTGTCTCTATAGATGCAATTTCACATTATACACTCTTCAAGTAATGCAGCATTCATGACACAAATGCCTTTTTAATCAGAGGTGTCCCTGGCACTTTCCAGTGAATTATGAGGTCTGAGCTCAGCCTTCCCCTTATTAACCTGTTCTATAACACTTTCCATCTCAATACCAGCAATTTGCATGCAAAAGGATTTATAGCACTTTCTAAATGAACTAGTGGCCCTGACTGCTTTGCTCTCAGAAAGTCAAAACCCTTTCTGTGCATTCAGCAGTGGAGTGGAATTTGTGTTGATTCCACCCTGAGGTGATGTGTTTCTGTGCGTGTCCTTTTTGCCGGACTATCTAGTCACGATTTTTCTGTGACCAAACACCCAGTCTGACTGCAGTCCAAAAGAAATGATTAGAGCAGAACAGAAATCATTACGGTCACACATGTGAAGGCTTCATGGCCGAGCGTGTTTCTCCTTGACGGCGGGACAATGCTGCTTAAAGTGATGCTAATTCTTGTAGACTGAGTCACAAACTGCATAGTGCAGTACAGGTATAGTCCTCTGTTGTCATAGTAACATGTCTCTAATAAAGCTTTGGTCTTTGATCAAAGGAAGCCCACACAGACACTCAAACGCATAATTAAATGAATAAGATTCAATATGATCTGTTAAATTAAAAGGACCTGAAAATGACCATTGATTGATATTGATTTAAAAGGTGTATGTCTTGATTCTAGGTGTCTCATTATTTTCTGAGGCTACTGCTACACTTATTACATCACTCACTCCTACTTCGACTGCGATTGAAGGCTGAGTCACGAAGTTGAGGCGTTTTTTTGAACGCTGCGAATGAAAGATATCCAAGCAATTAAATGCAGGGTGATGCCATTAGTTTAGTCATCCACAGCTATAGCCCACCACACATGACCCACTTCTACCCGCAAATTCACACTCGCCCACACTGGCTCAAATCGCCATTGGCTGTCTGGGGAAAGCCGAGTAGGAGCTCTAGATGCTTCATTCATTTTGACACAGCCAGAATATGTGTTGTCTAGAAGTGTAAAATTACCTAATGAGCCTATTACTAGCATAATGTTTCAAACACAACAACGACTCTCGGCCCCTCTACCATACCTGTTGTTTTTCTGTGATGTGATTTAAAGCGGATATTTGCACTATATAATATGCATCGGGCTGTAATTTTCAGAAGGAGAAGTGGTTTGGTTTCTTCCGTTTACAGCGATTCACAGGTAGCGGAATGCAAACTGGCATCTCTGCTATTTCATTACAGAGTCCTGTTGTCAAGCATCAGCTGCGAATTCGAAACTGAGATGTTTCAGGTGTGTGGCATCTCAGGCACTGTTGTTCCTTTAGTCAGTGAACATTCAAAAGAATTTGCTTTTAGATCAGAGGTTTGGTATGTTGCTAACAATTAGACTTAAACAGGGTTGATACTAAATCATGAAGTATGTAGAATGCACTGAGAGTGTCATGAAGATACAGGAAGAGCAAACAGTTTCTTCAGAAATTCCACCTTACTGTACCACAAGAAGCGCATTTATTTAATTATTTAATGCTTTTTTAAATGTTTTTTTTTCTCGTTGAGCAGTGTTTCCTTAAAATAAATACACATTTAATTAATATACACAGTTTGAAGTTTTTGATGAAAGTCTCTAATGCTCAATAAGGCTGCATTTGGTTGATCAGAAATACAGTAATACTGTGAAATATTATTACAAAATAACTGTTTTCTATTTTAATATATTTCAAAAATGTAATTTATTCCTGTGATGTCAAAGCTGAATTTCAGGATTGTTTTATCAATTGAAATTTCAAAAGAACAGTATTTATTTGCAATGGATTTTAAAAGCCTGAACTGTCACTTTTGATCAATTTAATGTGCCCTTGCTGCCTAAAAGTAGTTCTTTAGAGAAAACAAACTTTCCTTCATTTATTACAATAATAATAATAATAATAATAATAATAATTCATTACATTTATATAGCGCTTTTCTAGGCACTCAAAGCGCTTTACATTGTCAGGGGGTATCTCCTCATCCACCACCAGTGTGCAGCATCCACCTGGATGATGCGACGGCAGCCATAGTGCGCCAGAACGCCCACCACACACCAGCTTATTGGTGGAGAGGAGACTGAGTGATGAAGCCAATCAGTACATATGGAGATTGTTAGGAGGCCATGATGATCAGAGGCCAATGGGAAATTTGGCCAGGATGCCGAGGTCACACCTCTACTCTACTTTCGAAAGACATCCTGGGATTTTTAATGACCACAGAGAGTCAGGACCTCGGTTTAACGTCTCATCCAAAGGACGGTGCCTGTTGACAGTATAGTGTCCCCGTCACTATACTGGGGCGTTAGGACCCACACAGACCACAGGGTGAGCACCCCCTGCTGGCCTCACTAACACCTCTTCCAGCAGCAACCTAGATTTCCCAGGAGGTCTCCCATCCAGGTACTGACCAGGCTTAGCCCTGCTTGGCTAATGCTTAGCCCTGCTTATAGTTAATAATACCCACAAAATGATGATAACTTGCAGTTCAGTAAGTGAGTCAAATTCTGATTCAGTAACTTCTCTGTTTGATTCAGTTCAGTGAAAGATCTGTCAGATTGATTCAATCCAACTCCAGAAACTTGCCTTTTTAGAACAATTCATTAAAAGAATAGGCTCCAATGAGTAATTTGTTCATGAACTGGGCTACACTGTTCATGCCATATGTTTTGAATCACTAAAAAGAACCGACTCATTAGTTCATGAATCGGAAGAGCAATGCAGGAAACACTGATGTACAGTTGAATATGGTTTGATCCTATAAAATCATATAGGGTAACAGTAAGAGTCATTTCAGATAATGTGAACTAATCTAAATGACTGTATTAGCCGATCCTAAAATGATTGATCATTTTAGAAGCATTTTTTTCACCAGACCATTCTATAGGCAACATTATACATGCAATATTCACCTCTATCTTCTGTGTCTACTATTAGTATAGTGTGTGTCTCACATGATAAGTCTGGGTAGGGTATACACAAATAACCTACTGTATATATTAAGCCAGTGCAATTAGTCTCTTTCTTTCCTTTTGCTAAAAACACAGCATGGAAAACAGCAAACCTGTCGTGAGGCTAACTATAGCAGTGGAATATAAAATTGAAGAACTAGTGGGCTCCTGCATGACAAAGACCAAATATAAAGGGTCACCACACTCTGACAGGCGGGTTAAAGAAAGCAAATAAGGAAGGGGTGAAGGTGCAGTGTTTGTCATTCTCTGTCAGAACTGTGACGGGATGTAATCCATCATTATATCATCTTTCATCCCTCAAGGAAAAATATTAGGAGGATAACAGAGGAGTGTGAGTGCGTACACTCATCTATCTGGGAGCTTTTCTGACAGTTTCAAGACAGCATGAATTTTAAATAGAAGGAACATTGCACTCTAAACAAGAGGGAACCCAGAATGACATTTAAAGGCGGTGAATCAGTCGCTTGAATCACATTACACAGTTGCTCATGTTTTCTTAATAAATCCCCTCAGAAAAACACCATTGGAGGTCACATAAAGCAGTGTGCTTGCTTTAAGTCAGAAAGTTCCCACAGTAGTCACCTGGAAGGACAGGTGAGGTGTGTGACATGCCTCAAGCCATCTCAGAAATACCATCATGAGGAGGTATGTTCAAGAGCTTCAGGGGAATAACTTCAGGTCGGAGCAACATGTAGAGAGCAAACTACAGAGAAAACCTCTTCAGTCAAACAACGCACCAAGCCATTTTTCATAGGATGCCCATTTTCCACAAGTTGATATGATTCTTTAGGGTCTTAATGAAAAGTCTGTAACATAGTTTGGTTAAAATTTCTCAATGGTAGTGTAAAAAACACCTTTTTTACCCTGTCAAAAACGGCTCTTTTCAGATCAAGCCGTTTTTGTAACATTTTCCTTTAAATGTTAATGAGGTCTGCTGACCCCGCCCCTCTCTTCCGAGCTGCTCTCAGAGGTACTGTTTACTTTAGCCGCATTCATCGTGAAACTTGCTAATTAGCACATTATTAGGAAAGGCGATTTGCAAAGAATCATTACAAAACATTTTACATAGACGCATTTATGTAGATCGGGGGCGCATTCCCTTCAGAAACAGATGTAATCCACTGCGTCTTCAGCGGCTGAGATGTCGGGCGTAAATGATGACTGCTGTGTTCATTATTACATCCAACAACAGAACACCTCAATCGCTTAGGAGTCATTCTTGTCTATATCTGCTCCAGCGGTGAAACAATGGCGGGCTGATGACAGCTCACGCAGGGTGGGTCTGAGGTAAAAGGCACCAGTCCAGTCTGTGCTGAAATGCTACTGTCAATCAAACTATCGTGGGAGGGGCCTGTCTGTGTGACGTCACACAGACAGGCATCTGAGATCGGCTCGATTTGAGAAAGGAGAAAACATTTAACCAGATTTAAAAAAAAAACACTGGGTGGATTTTTATCATTATAGGGTGGTTGTGTACACACTACCAACACACATTTCAGTTCAAACTACTTGTAAAAGTGCATGTAGCATCCTATGACCTCTTTGACACAAATAATTTAATTGTAATTCAATTATTTTGGTGAAGTAAATAAATTACATAGAAATTAATAAATGCTAAAAATGAATGATAGTAATTCTTAAAAAAATGTTATGAAGGCAAGCGGGTGATAGGAATAATGGTCAATACAGTATACAGTTCATTGGTCAGTAAAGAAAAAATATTTGCTGCTAAACTGTGAGGATCAAAATTAAGCATTCTATTGACCTGCATAAGAGCTTTAATGTTTCAGAATGAAGATAATGTTTGCTTTATTTGTGGCTGGAACAGTAGTGCAGACCACGCAGCCCTTTTTTTCTGATAAAGCATGCAGGAGAAAAGCTTAAAGTGTGTACTTGCTCTATTAGCTTGCCTACTTTGTTTCTCATTTGTAAATGGCTCTGAATCGGCATCAGATGGCTAAATGTAAATGTCTAGTCTTTGTCCCTCTGTCAGGAATCTGTCCTTAACGTGAAAGTCACCCTATCAAGAAGGGACATCCTGATCTGTCTAACATGCTAATTCAGAGCGAAGGCTTCACCAGGGAAAGCTGAGGCATGAATATTTCAGGAGTCGTTCACTTGAACACATGTTGTGTGTTTGGTGCCGGTCCATATGTTCACTCTCTCTGGATACTGTGTGTCTCTGTCTCTCTCAGTCTCACAGTCACACATATAGACACAGGTGTAATTGATGTGCAGTGCTATATGATGTGATGAACACAGACAAGATGTCAGGTCATTAACAGAGAACGTGGCTTAGACGGCTCAGGGGAATGGGAGGAGATCAACATCTCAGAAAGAGGGAGAGGTGTTGATTGCTTTAGTTTAGCTGTGCTCAGATGGATCATAGCCTGTGGGATTCAGCCTCTTCATTCTGTATCATCTATGAAAATTCACCCTCTGATTAAATGCACATTATAGACATTCATTTCAATGTGTGCTTCTTTCTTTCATTCTTTCATCTACTTTCTTTCTTTCTTTTTACTTTAGTAAAGTAATAGCCATTTATAATAAAACTCATGAAATAGTTTAAATGTGTTCAGATAAATATGTTAATCCTGAAAAATGTATTCTACAGTTTACACAAAAATATCAAACAGCACAAGTGTTTTCAGCCATGATGATAATAAAAAATGTTTCTTAAGCAGCAAATCAACATATGTGACCTTGGACCACAAAACCAGTCATAAGGGTCACTTTTGAAGATTTATACATCTGAATAAATAAGCTTTCTATTGATGTATGGCTTGTTAGGATAGGACAATATTTGGCTGAGATATAACTATTTAAAAATCTGGAATCTGAGAAAAATCACCATTAAAGTTGTCCAAATGAAGTTCTTAGCAATGCATATTACTAATCAAAACTTAAGCTTTGATATTTACGGTAGGAAATTTACAAAATATCTTCATGGAACATGATCTTTACTTAATATCCTAATGATTTTAGGCATAAAAGAAAAATTTATAATTTTGACCCATACAATGTATTTTTGGCTATTGCTAAAATAGCCCCAGCGACTTAAGGTTTTGTGGTCCAGGGTCACATATTAGAATGATTTGTGAAGGATCATGTGACACTGAAGACTGGAGTAATGACTGCTGCCGCCACAATTTTGCCATCAAGTTACATTTTAAAATATATTCAAATAGAAAACTTTATTTCAATTTCACAATATAAAAAAAAATCTTACTGGCCCAAACCTTTGAATGGTATTGTATGTAGGCGAAAAAATAAATGTTTGAAAACCCCCGCTCTTATACACAGTGTGTGGTAGCAACAATTCAAGTAGTTGATATAAGATGACTATGTTGATGTGTTGCACTTAGTGACAGAGAAATGACATGCAAAGTTTCATTATGAGACTTTTTGCTTGTCATTAAACAACAAAGTGATGCTTTGATCCTCCCGTGTCTTCAGTTTTGAGACACTGTTGGACAACAGAGCACCCGTTTCGCTATCATCTCATCTTACAGCATCCTCTTTATCAAATCAGACCTGCCTGGAAGTGAACTACTCCTTTAACTCACTTTTACTTTGCGTTTACTCAACATTGAGCATTCTGGAACTATTTTCAAAGGCAGCCTAATTACGATCACTAAGTGAGAGAACTCGGGAATAAAATAGCAGATTATGTAGCATAGAGCTGCTGTAATTTGTACAGATTCGAGTATGTGGAGAGAGTGCTGATTTCCCAGCAGGCTCGGTGTGGGCTCCGTGCCTGTTTCTAGAGTGGATATACTCAAGTCGGGTCAGGTTTGGCTTGAACAAGTAGCCAAGGATAACACAGGGCAATGTTTCTGGTGGCTTCAGCAAATTCAGATTTCCGCAAAAATTGGGAGTTATTAAATATCTAAACATAGCCATTGATCAAAGGTGGAAGAAGGCTGAAACTTCAGGACAGACTTTTTAGCTTCACACTTGGCATGTTATCAAGGTCTCTCAAATGCAACACAGCACAAAGGAGGATGTAAATTAATTATTATATATCATGGCACTGTAATATACAGTATATATGTGTGTGTGCACCGGTTTGGGTGGTTTATGAGGACAGAAATTTGTATAATGGCGTGGGTCTGACATACTATAGGCATTACAATGTGAAGGTGGTTTATGAGGACACTACCTGTGTCCCCGTTATTCAAAAAACATAATATTTTTTTGTTTGTTTTTTCTGTGAGGGGTAGGTTTAGGTGTAAGATCGGGGTAGGGTGATAGAAAATACAGTTTGAACAGTATAAAAAAGCATTATGCCTATGGAGAGTCCACATAAACCACCTATACCAACGTGTGTGTGTGTGTGTGTGTGTTTTACAACCGCTAGACTACACTGCATTTCTCTTTCTCTGTAAGCTTGCTAACACATCCTCATGCTGCATAACACAAACAAAACCACTTCAATGTTTGTGCAGATGGCAAAAAATCTCTGAAGTCTCCATATAAGCATTAGTGCATTGTGCCATTTATGCAAACTCATTACTAAAGCATTTCAGATGTAACTTCCTTCAAACCCAACTGGAGTTGTCACGTCAGCAACTGCAGGATTAAGAATCTTACAACCTTATTATGGTATCTGGGCATTTTTACAGGAATTATTTACATTACTGCAACTGAAGATGGCAATTTTCAACTGTTAATAAAGTACTTTCTATAAGTATGCAGGTGTGCAGTATGTATATATATATATATATATATAGTGTATAATACCACAGAGTAGAATCTCTGGGCACACCACAGAAATTCAGGACCTTATTGGAGTGCATCATTCAGATATCTGAACATAGAAACATAGACGCAGTGGGGGAAAAATGGAACAACTGAAATTAAACAAAAAATATAAACGGTAAAAAAAATGGAATAAATAAAAAATGTAGAAATATAGAAATAGTCGAAAAATGGAATAAAACTATAAAACAGAAATATTCCAAAAATTGAATAAAAACAATAAAAAAATGGAATAAAGTAAATAAAAAAATTAATATATAGAAATTATCAAAATATGAATCAAATTAAACTATAAAACAAAGAAATTATATATATATATATAGAGAGAGAGAGAGAGAGAGAGAGAGAGGTTAGCTTTTGTCTGTCCAGTGGTTAATGGGCAGTCATACATAAGGGGACTGTGGGTAGGAAGTGATTTAGGGAAACAGAAAGGGAATCTTAAAGCTTCCTCCTCATTCTAAAGAATAAGGATATGGATTCACAAGTTGGCATGGAGACATGTATCAGCTTTTTATCTTCCATCTGCAAGAGTGGACTTTTTTTTAAAGAACTGACAATGTCATTTGGATCCTGACTACACAGAAATGCGACCAAGTATGAGATAAATGTGAAAATGATAGTTAAATGTGTCTGTTTCTGTTTTTCTTTCCAGTCTTCATCTGCAGTTTCATGGTGGCCGCACCCATTTTTGGTTACCTTGGGGACCGCTTCAACAGAAAGATCATTCTGAGCTGTGGAATCTTCTTCTGGTCCTTTGTGACGCTGCTAAGCTCCTTTATTACCAAAGATGTAAGTGCCATACTCTCTTTCCCCTTTACAAGTAGCAGCCTAAACCTTGCTCAGAACCTCTTAAAGCAATCGTGTCATCATGACTATCACATTAGGATAATTTTTTAAAATATAAATGTAGTTTGTTTTTGCTCAGAAAGGTTTAGGTTGGTTCTTGCAGTGCTAGTTGTGTATTTTTAGAAGCAGAACAGCAACCCAGCCCAGCAGTAGCATCTCTTAAACTCATTCAGTTTCTGGCTCATTTGAGAGCACTTTGAAACTAGACTTGAGTCATTTAGCATAGCAGGACCCATTTTACATATAATAAAAAACTCAGTGTACTTTATTATTTAGATGTCTCTCTCTCTCGCCGTTTGCTTCCCCCCTTTGCTGAGATGAAATGATTAAATTACATGCTAACTTAGCATAACACTAGGCCTGTCTCAGAAGACCTCTTGTTACAGCTCTACTGCTGTTCGTCATCTTCTTTGTCTTCTTTCTATATCTTAATCTCTGTTTTATCCAGGCCTCACTCACTCACGTCATTAAGAGTCACAAAAGCCACTAAAATTACAAATCAAAAAAGCATTTGTTGCCATTTAAAACTGACAACAATCAATTTGAACCAAGCTACACTGTGAATATTTAAATTAATCAAAAGTCAAACACACCCCTTTCTAAGCAAATTAGGCCCATAACAATAGACTGAAATGTAGGGTGGGCAATATGACCAAAATCTTATTGTACAGTATGAGAAATTTTATTTCACGATAACGATATGTACCTCGATATAGCTATTTTTATTTTATTTTTGTTATTCAAATTAAGAAAAAGAAGCAAATTACAAGCACAACAGACCAAATAAATATGAAACAAACTTTTCATTTATTCAGCTACAGTAGGCTAGGTTTATTTAACATGTAGTAAGAAATATTACAGAAATTGAATAAAGTGTATAAATAAAACACTGCATAGTCTTCACTGTTCAATCAAACATTATTAACATTAATAATGACAGACAGCAGCAGGTAAATAAGGCTGCTGTCCCTTTAAGACCGACTGCACAGATCCAATATACTGAAACGCATGCGGTTTTCACCCAACTGTTTTCCATGTATTTAACATATAATCGACTGTGTTTACTTGAATACTCCACACGACGGGCATTATGACATTACAGTGTGCGTATTTGACCATTCAAGCACAATAAAACACGAAAGAGATCCGTTTTCGCGATCGCATGCTGTCGAGAAAGGGGCTTTCAGTGCGCACGCTTCGGTTGTGTGAGTTCTTTTTCACTGCTTATTGCACTTAATAACTTTATTTTCTCATTCATGCATGTTTCCTTAGCACTCAAAAGGTGTATAACGTTTAAGCAGTACTATGTTGCGCAGATATATTTGCATACCACGGAATACACAATATAGCAAAATCTCTAACGATAGACACTTTATTTCACGGTAACGATATATACTGGGTCATACCGCCCAGCCCTACTTAAATGCCTTATTCACAAAAACCAATGCCTAGCTCCCTACTGCAGTTAACAATGCTCTGTACATAATTGTGATTTTTATTTTTTTGGTCATGTACACTTTGGCTATTAATCATTAATAAATGCTTTACAAATACATTTTACAAATAAATTAGTCATTATTTTGAATTATTAATTTTCCTGACATGTTAACCTATAAAGTGACAACATCAATGCCAATAAATTAATTTTTAAACAAAATATTATCTTTGTAATATCATGGACAGTATAAATGGAATTTATGATATTTACTTTATTCATCATAACTATAGTTACAGATAATAACATAAGAACAGAAAAGTTGTTTGACATACAGGCAGTATTTAAACTGCTTCTTATCAAATTAGCTTGAACAGGACGATTCACGAGTCAATAAACCTACGCTGAGAGGAAGTAAGACAACATAAAAGCCAAACTGAGTAAGGCAGGCAAAAAAAAAAACATGAAAATTACACTGATGCTTGTCTAGATTCCCTCACAGACCATCTCAATCAAATTGTATGTGTGCGTGTGGGGCCAATCTCCAGGGAGGTCATTGCTACAGAGATAAAGAGTGGCAGCTAATTAAAAGGCCATGCTAATGAGAGGAAGAGTGCAAAATTACAAGGGAGGAATGTTCCTTGTGGCTACGATAACTGATTTTAGAGATATCTTGTGACATAGCATGTTTTTATGTGCGGAACATGGCAACCAAGTGCCAGGGGGGAGGGGGGGTATAAATGCGCTAATCCCCTCGATCTGCAATGCTGAGTCGATACTGACAGGACAAGCCACTCTGCATCAAAGTCACATGATCCTCCAAGACCACACACACATGCACATATGCATACATGAGTGCAGAGACTGCAGATATCCCTTTATCTGTCAATCATCCGACCCACGGTGGTGAACTGTTATATAACGTTCTCCACCAAGAGAAACTGCAGATCATCTCATATTTACGCAGAGATTCCTCATCAACCATCACATTTACACTACATCAATGTTGCTGCAAGGTCTGCATTACATTATTCATAGTGATCAAAAGGAGAGTATTATTTCATAAGAACACATTGAAATGATGAGAAATACTATTACGCCAAGAAATCATCTTATGGGATGAGAAATCTAGATTAAGTAAAAGTGTTCTCTAGTATTAGTCTGATGAAAATAATAGGCTGTCCAGCACTGATACACTCTGCTTTGAGAAGAAAATATCTACTAAATCTCTGTATGGCTTAAACTGACCTCACAACCTCTTGCGGATCTGTTCCTCATCTAAAATCCCTCGTAACTCGATGTTCGGCTTCTTTTAATTAGATTTTTCAGGGCTTTGGGAAGAGACAGTCAATTCACTGCACTGTGTTGCTGCAACAAGATTGAATGTTGAATGTTAAACATTAAAATCATGATCCTAAAAACAGAAGCAAGGAATATAAAGTGGCAAATGAAAGGGAGACTTTAGGATGTCTGATGCCCATGACCACATTTAACCTCATTGTGTCGCTTTTGTCGGATGACAAGGAAACAAAACATCAGGGGCTGTCAGTGGTGGTTTTTAGTTAGATATGCACATATTCATGCAGAAGGTATTTGAAAGCTCATGTTTATGCATATGGTTTTGAGGGATGATGGAAGCCAGACATGTACAGTCAGTCCTACAGTACTGCAGCCTCATGAATTGGTTGTGGTCTGGAACAAAGGCAACGAGGCAGATGTGTCAACTTTGTTGTTCAACCTTGGGGTTTCAACCACAAGCTCAAATATAAATTGAAGTGTGAAAAAAAAAATCTGATCGAATACTTACAAAGAAAGTAATACCTAAATACATACAATTACACCTATATCCATTGTGTCAAGACAAAAAAAAATTAATGAAAAAAAAAAGCAGGGAAAAATTCACTAAACAGTTGTACCACTTTTGCAAACAATCATTGATAGATAAATGGCTCTTATTTAATTTTGAAATATATATAATATTTATAATTTATAATACTTTGTAATATAAATTATTGTATTGTATGTACACATTTTAAATATGTATTGTATAATATATATAAATATAGACCACCAGCTTCAAGTCCCTCCCCTCCATCTCACTATAAATCCTCTCACATTGGATAACACATTAATGTGTGTGTGTGTGTGTCACCTCAACCATTCTACAGACGTGTGTATGTTCATCAAATGACAGCCCAAGCATACATTTTTCATGTGTGTGTGTTGGGGTGAAAGGAGGAAAGGATGTGTAAAAAAACAACAACAACCAGTCATCCACTCTCCCTCTTTGCCATCCCTCTATTCTCTTATTCCCTCACAGCACTTCTGTCAATAAACAACTAGCACATAGCTTTTGTCATTTTTGAGCAGAGTCATGAAAAGCAGTAAAGGAGCCGAGAGAGAGAGAGAGAGTGTGAGAGGGAGAGGGAGGGATAGAGAAATCCTCTCAGTGCCAGAGGATAACCCAGCTTGCTGCAGTCTCTCTTTGCTGATTCCTGTCACGTACACTAAAGAAATTCCCCTGCTGAGAATTATGTAACATTCAACAACAAGTTGTTTTCTTTTGGCTGTATGTCGTGTAGCTGCTGTCACACCAAAGACTGTCAGGTGAAAAAGAATAAAGGATGAAAAGCAGGAGAGGGAGTGAGGGAATCCCAGTAATGAAAAGTGACCATTGAATTGCTGAAGGGCATGAGGAATGCAGCCTCTGTTTTTGAAAGCAAGGGATGAATTAAACGTAAATTCATTCATTTAGCAGACATGTTTATCCAATGTGAATTACAAATGAGAATTCTAAATGCGGAAGCCAGTAATAATTGCAACACACTGTTACAAAAATCTATTTCAAATAAATACCGTTCTTTTGAACTTTCTATGCATCAAAGAATCCTGAAAAACACAATGAGAACTGTTTCTTGAGCTTCAAATCAGCATATTAGAATGATTTCCGAAGGTTCATGTGACACTGAAGACTGAAGTAATAGCTGCTGAAAATTCAGCTCAGGAATAAATTACATTTTAAACTATATTAAAATTGTAAGAATATTTCACAATATGACTGTGATCATAAATGCAGCCTTGGTGAAAGGACTATGTAGCTATATGTACGCACAGACAGACATCTCATTATCATTTACAGCAAGCTTGTTAGTACACAAAAGCCTGACACAACAGCATCTGGCTGGTCAGGTAGCTTTGTGAGCCCCCTCAGGAGATATCGCACATTAAAGTCTGCTATGACAGATCGGTATGTGTGTGCTGTGTATGTGCATCACATTATAATGGGATGACCTGGTGTCTCTAGAGGGTTTCCATGTTTGCTCCTTACATTTTGTCTCACTCCATTAGTGTTGGGTGTGGCTGGACTCCCCACTGCTGCCAGACTGAGACCACCAATGACATTCTAAAAATGAGATATTATGAAGGAGAGTGAGAAAAAGAGGTCACAACGTAAAAAGAAATGGACTGTGAGCACAAGCAACAGAGAAATCTATAAGTAGCTTCCTCAGCTGGGTGACTGCCAGGGTGACCCAAATTCTCCTCAGCAGTATGGATGTCCATTACACACCCACGGTTAAATGTCTTCACATGAACAACTATATATACAATGAGTCTAGGTCATTTCAGGGAAGGGTGGTTTCTTAGTCTGGCTTCCTTTCTCGCTGATAGAGGTCAGAGGACAACAGCCACATGTTCCCACTGTTTTAGAAATGTTGGACTCTGCCATTAACACATGCTCAGGTTTGATAAGAAATGTTGAACATCTAAAATGCCACACAAACATGAACACACTCTCAATGTCAATCGACAGATTTATGAAAAAGTTTCAGGGCTCAATGAGCTGTTATTCCTCGGATGCAGGACAGACTATTAATTTCTTTCAGGCAGGTAACATCTGTAAGGTGACTTACATTTTCTAATCATATGACCTTTTCTTTTGCAGTATTATTGGTTGTTAGTGCTGTCCAGATGCTTGGTGGGTATTGGAGAATCAAGCTACTCATCCATCTCTCCAACCATCATTGGAGACCTGTTCACAAACAACAAAAGGACCATGATGCTCTCTGTCTTCTACTTGGCCATCCCACTAGGAAGGTGAGTATCAATAGATATTAATGATAAGCAATATCACTGTATTTACTATCTGGTTGACAACCAATGCACATTTATTAATTTTCGAGAATAAAATGGGTAAAAGGACCCATTTGTCATATTTACAAGCCATTTTTTTAGCAATAAATAAACAGCAAATTATGAGATCTCTAAAAAAAACTTATTAGAATAAATGCTACATTTAGCTGCAGTGAAAAAACCCACAATGATGTTCGGATGAGCGGTGAGAGAAACCGTTCTTATCTTATTAAACTATTTACTATGATAGACATTTATTTTCAGACAAATCAGTGATAAAATCACTTGTTTAAAATAAACCTTGAAATACAACATGAATAAGTTGTAATAATGACATGAATCATGTTTCACCAGTTTTCTGAATTGGTCAGTAGGCGTCAGAACACTCAAAGGGCAAACACACAAGCCACTATTAGTGGTAACTGTCTTGTTCCAAAGTTTAAGACCTCTTTTGGCCAATCTGCTTTCTCGGCAAAGGGGCCAAAACTCTGGAATGCTTTACCTACTAATTTAAAACTAGAGACCAATGGTAATGCTTTTAACAGAGGACTTAAACAATGGTTAAAAACCAAACAACAGTGCTCACATGAATAGTCCTTCATACTCAATTACTATTGTGATATTGTCTGATTATGTTGCCTTTGCTTTACAGCTTATGCATGTACATAATTCTGAATGTATTGTCTCTTTTTTGTTGTATCTTTTTCACTTTTCTTTATCAGTACTCTTATTACTTTTATTGTTAACATTGTTATTATTATTAGCATTGTTAGTGTTATTGCTTTTTTTTTTGCTCTCTGAAAAGCCTTCTGTGGACTGGTGTTGAAAATTAGCATGTGTGCTAAAATACTTAAGTGCATATGGTTAGTCCAATGGAACTGTGATGTCCATGTTAAATAAAAAAATATTAATAATAATAATAATAATATCAGATGTGTAAATATTTAAATAAAATATTGACTCCTAATAGCATACAAATCCATTTTCCACATATGTTCAAGTCTCCATGCTTGCCTCTAATGGTCAGACAGAAATATAAAGCAGAATCCGTAATACCACCAGAGCTCGCAAACTAAACACACAGGGATACGGTTTCAAGGGAGGGAAAGGACAGAGTCCAGGCGATTTAATTTTGCTTAAGCAATTTAATTGTAGGTGTGCAGACATTCATTTGAGATGATTTTACAATAGCACTTTGCATTGTAAGTCATATAATATGATCTGATGTCCGACCTGGTCATTTTATTGCTATTTAACCAGCCATGATACATAGTCTCAGATACCCAGTATCTGTCAACTCAGTAAAGGTCAGTTGTGGAGAATTGAGCTCAGCGTTTTGTGTGGTCACCGCCTCAGACGGGCCAAATAGACACTGATATTCTAAATCTGCTGCTGCTGTGAAAGACTTTAAGCTCACCTATTATGCTCACTTAACACAGGCCGTGGCATTTTCTTTTGTTCACTGAGCTGGAAAAAGACTGGAGAGAAAAGGGGAAAAATAAACAGAGGAAAGGTGATAAAAAATTCATGATTGTACGTGCGCAGCATTTTTACGTGCATTACGTTCACATACAACATCTTGCAGTTTCATTGTTAATCTGATGGGGAAGACAAACAACAACACTAAATGTTAGTGCTAGATTTTTATAAAAAAAATGTTTTATACATGCAGTCGGAGAAAAAAACTAAACGCATGGCTGTTCCCCCACTGAACTGAGGAAAATAAATATCTGAACACAGCAGCTGTCGCCAAAAGACCTGTTCTGAGAGCTAGTAATAGTATCGATGAGAGATTGACTGCAGTTAGAGGAATGGACGGGATGGAAAAATAGCTGGCCCAGGAGAGTTGAGGTATTTGCAGGCTAACTGGGTTTGGCCATAACAAAGCGATCGACAGTACGAACAATAAGAGGTGAAAGACTATAGCGCTACAGTGTGCCGCCTCACTTCCTGTCTAGAGCCATGTTTATCTGCCGTCCGGTTGTTACTGTTTCCAGGAAGTGACTTTAGCCATGAGAGAAATGTTTAGCAGGAAATTTGAGTCCTCTTATGGGCATGGAAAAACATTTTAGTTGCTAATTTAGTTGCACAGAGTAATACTGACAACTTGTGTACAGAAACTTACAGACATATAAAAATGGTAGCACCACATCGCAAATGCTTGAAATGAATATCCAAAATCTCTCATCCAATCAAAGCCATCAATAAGGTTACAAGTGGCCGTATTCAATGAATAAACAATTCAGTTTAGAGCGTTAATAAAGTTTAAGTGAGGTGTTCTTGACATTGAAAGAGGTCCAGTGGACACTGAAGGCTCATGTTGAGAGCCATATGTATTCGCTGATAAGGTGCTATTGTTTGATGGGTCAGGTCGGTCCATCAGTCGGATATGCCAGGGGCAGTCAAAGATAAACAATGTGGTTTACCTGCTGAGCGACAGCCTGGCGCGAGTGTCTGGGAACATAGGAAGTGGGTATGAGGATAAATGCTGGGAGGGACACTCCAAATTTAAACAGAAGGATTCAAACTCTGCAGTTATGCCAGAGCCTGATGTGCAATAAAAAAATGAACAACCCCCAAATACTAGAGACTGCTGTTCCAAAACACTCTGTTAGTATACAGTATTCCTTAATAAATGTAAAATACTGTTCAAAATTCTGGGGTCGGTAAGAGTATTTTAATGTCTTTGGAAGAAGTTTCTTATGTTCAGGAAGGCTGGATTTATTTGATCAAATTACAAAAAAAAAAAAAAAACAGTATTATTGTGAAATGTTATTACAATTTAAATGAACTGTTTTCTATTTCTATTGTTTAAAAATGTGGGGTTTTTTCTGTGACACAAAGCTGAATTTTCAGCAGCCATTACTCTAGCCTTCAGTGTCACATGATCCTTCAGAAATCATTCTAATATCTGACCTCAAGCTTTTGAACAGCAGTGTATGTTATTAATCAATACTGTGTGTGTTTTTGTCACACTATGGCCATAGCGAGTTCACAGCTTGAGTGCTGCTGTCATTAAAACAAAGACTTGAAAGCAAAGCAATGTTCTGAAATCAATTCTAATCTGGGTTTATTCATGATAATATACTACAAAATATATATTCAGTTTGTACCTCTTGTTTCTTTGGCTTCCACACACCTTCACTAGTGCACTAGTGACAACATTGTTATAAAACCTTAAAATAGCAAAAACTTTTCTTTTCATTTCCTTTCACATACACAGCAGTTGAGAGGGTTGGTAACAGGTGTACAAACATGGGATGGAGACAGACAGAGAATATGGTGGAATACTGTGGAACTGAAATGGAGACCTGATGGAAAGAAAAACAGCGAGACACCCAATCAACTTTTTTTACACAGACTATGACCAAGAGGAGAAAACAATTCATACAATGCCCGATGACTCAGTCAAATAACATCCAGTGACAGTCTCAAACCAGATAATCTGCATACACATAGTATACAGAGAGAATATTTCACGTGTGCTTCATTCACACCGAGATCATAACAGGACAATTATGAACTTTATCAGACTGTAAACAGGATGTAGAGCTGAGAGAGTTTGGTCTACGTCTGAAGAGATATGACTCACAGATTCCTCAGATACCGACAGAGTTGAAATGATCCCACCTTGAGTGGCCGCCTTTCTCTTTTCCTTATATCACTCTCTGTCAGGCAGTCTCGCCTTAGAAGGACTTAAAGGAAAGTTCATGAGACACATGCACTCTGCAGCCGTATCCTACAACTTCAGACAGGGATTCTCAGAATTAGGTCATCCGAACGTTTGATGTTAGTATTTCACCACAGTCCCCAAATCCATCCAAAAACCCAAGCGACAGGAAGCTGGCGACTCTCCCCAGTCATCTCTCTTTCTCTTTCCCTCTGAGCAGATCTGTCATTGTAAGCCCCTAAGTAATGCTAAGTGCTTGACTCTCTTACATAGCCAGAGGTGATGTTCAGTGTAAAGCCATTATCAGCGGCATTAGTATGCATGCTGAGTTCAGCCAGCCTTCCCAGCGCGTGAAAGTTTTAGGGTACATGACACAGCTTTGGGGGAAGACAAGTCGGGAAAAGAAGAATTGGTCTTTTGAATTGAAGGAGGCAGGCACATGGCAAAACAGCTTTTAAAAACTGTATAAAAGTTGGTCAACTGGTCTGGTGTGCTGGTTTTGAGGGGTTTAGGGCACTCGTCAACTACATTAAAATTCAAAACCAAAGTAAACTGAAAATACAAATTGAAAATAAAACAGAAATAAAAACTTTATTAAAGCTCAAAACTAAAATAACCCTGGCGTATACCAGCTATGCCCAGCAAACCAACCGGAGAGTGGATGTTTATTCCTGGAATACGATATATTTGCTTGCATATAATGACATGTTTTGCTCTCTCTCCGCAGCGGTCTGGGCTACATCCTGGGATCCATCGCTAAAGACGCTGGAGGGCATTGGTACTGGGCACTGAGGGTAAGAGCTGTTGAAATGTCTCAGTGTGTTGTATCAATATTTTAGAGGAAGCATGCAGAGCCTCAACAAATACACACCATTTCCTCTCGTCCAGGTCAAAAATATCCCTAAAACCCATGGCAGACAGGTGAATCCCAAAATACCTTTGGCCCGTCTCTTGAAAAAGCAACATAACATTCCTGCCCCCTTTGAAGCCTGTGCAATTGGCACTGACAATCCAGCTAGCTTAAGTGCATTAATTTAGCATTACCTCCAGCTCTCTCAGGTCCTGCGTATACACGCTATCCGTGAGTAATGCAAGAACAAGGTCTTCCCAGTTGTCACTGCAGTCTTTGTGCTGCAGAGGCCCAGGAGAAGAGGGGGCTCACTTACACACATACACAGACCCTTTTGATGTGGGATATTCCTCAGTAGCCTTAATGTATCACAGCGCTAACCAAAAGAGCAGAGCTGAGCACCTTTTAATGCAGCTAAAGTTACTAATTTATGAAACGATTGAGTGAGAGGAAGAGCTGTGGTCTGTAACTTTTTGGGCCGTAAAAGAGAGAGAGAGCAAAAACAACTTGAAGAAAGTGAGGGGCCTCTGAGGTGCTTTAGATTCTTTCATCCTTCATTAGCTCAGTGCGGTTTTAAAACCAGCTGCTTCACTTGTTCAGTTTAAACATTAACAGGTGAACGCTCCAGTTGGGCTTCATTACAAGTTCCTTTCGTGGGGTCATAAAGAATCCACCGAGGGTCTTATCGTGAACTTGAATTATGCTTGATGTGTGGCTGCCTCTTAAAACTCCAATGAGGTTCGGCTGTCAAGCTCTTAGGCCTAAAAGGAGACTTTTAAAAGAAGTGTTAAACCCTCTCAAGCTTACAAAAACACCTCTCTACATGACAGTTATATGACCCTCAGGAACATGAATAGCTTTATTTGGAGTAGTTTGTCGGAACACTTTTGCAAACAGTAGCGGAGCGCCATTGTTTGAGCTCTTGGATGCAGTAAAACATTCCTTGAGAAGACAAAGCTCGTGGTTTGGTGGACTATTAATCATCACTGGCACTTTAAATGAGTATAAAAACAACATACAGATGAAAAGGTACTCCGTATCGCCCATATCCTGTTCTGAGGGGGGAAAAAACATTTTGTGCCACTTTCCGCTTGCTTTGCAGGGCCCTAAAGAACTCAATCGCCTTCCGTTCTCGAATAGGGAGTGTGTTTTTTTGGAGTGGAGGATTAGATCATAATTATTGAGAGCCATATCAATCTTCTGCAGGTCGGAGAGCGGAAATGCCAGGAGAAATAGCACCTTGATTACACTCGCTCTTTGGCATCCCAGCTCTAACCTTAACAAGCACGAAAGAAGCTACAGTAGCTTGAGATTAGCAGGAAAGGGCAGCATCTTGTAATACTAAGGTAGGGTGCGAGACAGAGTCAGAGTTCAAGATGACTGATCAACGCATGCTTTGATATGAAACTAGACCAGAGAGACTGTGAGGGATGTCCCAGTGTGACTGTCAGAAAATAGGTCCACTGCAAAGACCTCTTTTACGGTTGCTGGGTTTTCTTGTTATGGAGGGATAACAAGACTAAATCCAGGCTTTAGCGAGATCAAAAGCACTGCAGTGCACACAGAGACACATTCAGTCCACAGAATCACAGTGTAATTCAGAAAACAGCAGCACATCAATGGGACGCAGTGATCCGTTTCACTCTCTTGTTGTTCACTATACAGATTTATACTGCTGAACACTGCAAAAAAAAAAATTCTAAAAAATATATAATGAAAACAAAAAATTATATCAATAATAATCATCATTTGTAATAACACTAATAATTAATAATATTTTTCTTATTTTCCAGTAAAATAATTGAATATCCTTACAAAATAACATAAAACAAATAAATAAAACAATTTTTAATTTATTAAAATAATTGAATAAATGTGTATAGATAATAATCAATAGTTTGTTTTTGTTACCCAATTGGATTTTTCCCCCTTGTTTTAAGCAAAAGTCTGAGTAAATTTTGTTATTTTGTTAATTACACTTAAAACAAGAATAAAAATGCCAGTGGCATAAGAAAATAAAATATATATACATAAATATACATATAAGTTTGAGGTCTAATTTTTGTGGAAACTGATAAATTTTTTTCAGAATTATTTAATGAATAGAAAGTTCAAAACAAAAGCATTTATTTGAAATAGAAAAAAAAAACAATCTTACCAACTACAAACTTTTTTAAAAAGTAGTGTATATTAAGATATAATTAAGATATAATATATAAGTTATCTTAAGTTTGCTTATATGATTAATCTTATTTTAATAGAAAATAATGAACTAGAAAATAAGACAAAAATATAGATTAGGAATTTTTGTGCAGTGCAGATGACTAGATATTTACATGCACACAAACACACCCATAAGAGACACAATTTTGAGCAGAGCTTTGCATTAATGTGCTATAAATGATCTCCAGGAGGATTGCGCCTGACAGACAGAATTGCTTTGGCTTTCACAAGCGACAGAGGCGCTTACACTCTTTCCATGTGGGCGAGCGAACCAACAAACGCATGTGCACACACACTGCTGTGCTGTAGCCATCAGGAAGGATGATAAAAGAGATAATAGCTCATGGCCTGGTGGACCGCAGCTGCTCCCACACAAGGGAGAAAAGTGAGAAAGAAAACGAGAGGATGGAGTAAAGAAACATCACCTAATGGAGTCCACTTCACACTGCAGTCTAGAGCACTGCCTACACTACACACCCTGATGTGAATATAAATAAAACTAATCTGTAACATACTAAACCATCGGCTAATCACAAAATAGCACCACCATTATGGGCTCAACGAATAACTTGCTAGACCAAACAGGATGCGAGACAGATTCTTATTGTTCAGCGCACAAGATTTTGTTGAACAGACGGCACAGACTCGCAGTAATACAAGCAAAAATGTTTAGTCTAGTTACAGCAGCGAGTACTGCACTCAAAACATTCTTAAGCAGAATTTTGCTTTTTTTTTCCCAGTAAAAAAATCTAAAAATGTTGTAAGGTATGATTTATATGATATAATAATACTTGATTTTTATATATTCTTAACAAATTACCAATGGAGTAGAAAAAAATGAACTTAATTCAAGATATCTTCACAGAAAACAATAAAATCTCAAGTAGTTTTGCTTCAAGTATACATTTAACTTGTTTCAAGTATGTTTACATATTTTACTGGAAAACAAGACATAAATACATAAGAAACTTATTAGCATATTTTGTTAATCCCTGTTTTTTTTAAACAGTTTTCCCCCCCTTCTGTCTCAAGGTTTCTCCGATGTTGGGGTTGATTGCTGGGACACTCATTCTCATTGTTGTCCCTGAGCCAAAGAGAGGGATTGCTGACCATATCACTGGACGTATAAAGACACGCACTTCCTGGCTCTGTGACATGAAAGCTCTTGCCAAAAAGTATGCCACTTGTTTATTTTTTTTCCCTATTTATCACTTAAAGGCACAATATGTAAGATTTTTTTTATTAAAATATCCAAAAACCACTAGAACAGTGTTAGATATTTTGCTGACTTGTGTACTTACATTATCCCAAATGTTTCGAAGAATGTTTAAATCCAGAGAAATAAGCAATTTATTCTACTACGTTAATAAATCATTAGCTCATCCATGAACATGATTTCTGCCCGAGTCCTGTCGGATTGCATCGGCTGTGGGGATGAAGACGATAACTCTCATGATTCCACACTCAGTCACAGCGTCATCAAACTACGCGTTTGTTTATTTTGAATACGCTCCCTCTAGTGGCGAAAAATTACATATTGTGCCTTTAAGAACGCAATGAACCAAATATTCAGGATTGGGGGTACAAGATGTAATCACTTAACAATCAGCCATCGAGTCAGAATATTGGACCCCTCAAAGTCTATCGTTTTTATGGTCCTGCCTTCACTTGAATTTGGTAACAGTGTATTGGAGCAGTTGGAGTTGTAAAATTTCAAGCAGTTTTTACAATATCCTGTGGTGTGACAAAGTACAATTCAACTAAAACTGTTTAAATTATAAATACATTGTATCATTTTAATTGATTGTTTAAAAAAATTATTCACACCACTGGACCAACCATCTTAGTTGTGGCCAAGCTGACAAAAATGAAGGAGCAAGAGTAACAGAAAAACGCATGTAGATGCAGAAAAATGCAAATGCAGAAAAACTTAAGAATTATGCATATTCATTCATTTTCTTTCTGCTCCCCAGCCGTAGTTATGTATTTTCATCTCTGGCATCGGCCGCTGTGTCATTTGCCACGGGGGCATTTGGGATCTGGATCCCGCAGTACCTGGTCAGAGCTCAGGTGGTGCAGAAGACAGCAGTGAGCTGCACCTATCAACCATGCAGCAGCAAAGACAGGTCCCAACATACACATGCCGCTTAAAATGTATTGTACAAATACAAACATTACACTTTTGACAATGACAATATTTCTCTCTCATCTCCAGTTTGATATTCGGAGCCATCACCTGTGTGACGGGGCTGTTGGGAGTGGTGATCGGTGCCGTGACCACGCGGCTCTGCCGACAGAAGACAGAGCGTGCCGACCCGCTGGTGTGTGCGGTCAGCATGCTGGGCTCTGCTATCTTCATCTGCCTCATCTTTGTTGTGGCCAAGAAGAGCATTGTGGGAGCGTATGTAAGTAGCTCTATTTTGGCTTCAAATTACCTTAAATCTTACTTGTGTGTGTGTGTGTGTGTGTGAATATATATACACACAAACAGGATTTTCAATGTACTACATATCTCTTCTAAATGTCCTCCATGGGTTACACATCTATAATCTGTTACAATATTCTTCATTATATTAGTTGGCATGGGATTGTGGTGCAAACACTGAGATTCTGAAAGGTTGCTTAACACTGTGGCCTGAATATCTCTAGTACAACTCCCTTCTGACTATCCTTGTATTATAATGAGACTTCTCTGTCAAATAAGGTCACTTCTATTCAGAGTTGTATATAAGGCTTTAAACGATATAAAGTCTGTTGCATTCAGTAGGTTTAACAGCCATAGTTGCTTGGCAGGGTTGTTAGGTCCAAACCCAACACTAAAAGAATAAGAGCGACAGGCACTGCGTACTTGTTTAATTGGCATGTAAAGCAGGAAAAGGGAGCAGTTTTCACAGTTACTGCTGAGAAACAATGGGCTGTGGCATTTCTGAGTCACTAATAGAGAAAAGTTATGCTGCATAAGAAAACAAAAAAATTCTATCAGGTCACGCTCGTTCTTTCAACAAAAACAATCAGGTCAGAACTAAATGCAACACGCTCCCTAAAGGGTCAAGCCGGACTGGGAATCTCTTAAGTGTTTATGATGAGAAGTCTGATGAGAAAGTATTTTTAGGGACTGTTTGTCTTTCTTATGAGCAAAAGAACCTAGTACACTGTGATAATGCCATCTATCTGGTGTTATGCTTGAGAAATTCTAAGCTTGCTCAACATTAGTCCCTTTATCTTAAATATGAAAGACTGGCTACTAACTGTACCCTCAAACTGATCTGGTTTTGCAGCCTCTTGTGCCTTTGTTAAAAGTTGTGATGACTTTGAAAAGATTTATAAAGCAGACGGTGGGTAGAACTTACCTGTGGGTAGAACTGGCTGCTCAGGTGTCTAGTTGGGGGTCACATGAATTCACACAATCTATAATAAATAGCACAAGAAAAGAATAACAATTTATAGTATAATAAAAGTAATTTAAAAATTATATAATAAAAAATTAATTCCATAAAAAATGCATACTACTGTTCAAAAATTTGGGGTCAGTAAGATTTTTTTAAAGAAATTAATATTCAGTAAGATGTATTAAATTGATCAAGTGACCGTAAATACATTTATAATGTTACAAACGATTTCTATTTGAAATAAAGGCTGTTTTTTTTTTACTTTTCTTCAAAGATTCCTGATAAAAAGTAACATTGTTTCCACAAAAATATTAATCAGCACAACTGGAGTAATGCATTGAAGTACTGAAGACTGGAGTAATGGCTGCTGAAAATTCAGTGTTGCAGTCAAAGAAATTAATTACATTTTGAAATATATTAAGATAGTAAATATTTACTTAAAATTGTAATAATATTTCACAATATTACTGATTTTACTGTATTTTTTTGATCAAATAAATGCAGCCTTGGTGAGCATAAGAGACTTTTCCAAAACCATTAAAAAAGGGCCAACCCAAAACTTTTGAACGGTGGTGTATAAAGTAATTTACATATAAATCACAGTTATCTCACTAAACACTTTATTGTAAATTGGAAAATATGGAAATAGAAAAAGTGAATGCCTGTCAGTCTTACTGAGAGCAACAGGGCAAATTTTACAGTAAATAATCAAATTTAAGGTATTTATAGAATTGAATGACACATCATTTGGACCACTGGCCTTCATGCCATCTTGTCAAACAGGTAACATTACAGTGTCAGTTCTGGGTAAAAATATACCCAACTCCAAACTAAAGACATGAGCGCCCTTTCAATCACTTGTCAAGAGGCTTCTGTAATTACATCCAAATGGAGCATACAAAAAACAAGGAATCCAAAATTTAAGGAGGGAAAATATTTGGAGCGAGAAAATTTGATAGTGACAGATGTGCAGTCTGAGAATGTGACAGCACGCTGGAGCTCTGTCAGGGTCTGTTCCAGCAGGGACAGTTGCTGTCTCGTCAGCATGTTAGCAGATCACACTTCAGCCTTTAACCAGAGTCCTGCAGGGCTTTATAGTTTTAGCCTGTCTGTCCATCCGTCACGCTGTCCAAGTCTCAAGTTACTTTGGGACAGAGTTTCATACATGTCCGAACACACACGGACACTTTCACGCTTTCGTTTCCTCACCTTCTATTCAGATATTCTTTCACAAATTTAAGGGGGTCTGAATACTTTCCGTACCCACTGTAAATGGAAGGTTCTAGACCCATAAACTAAAACCATCACCTCTGTTTTACACCCTGAGGTCATCCCTCTGTCAGCCCTGCTCAATATATCACTCTGAGCCCAACATAAGACCCTGTCAAAGTCAGAACGGCCACTTGAACGATCAAATTCCCCTGCAACCTACAGTTCTTCACACAATACCAGATGGTTTGACCCCAGCAGCTGCCGTCAGTCACATTTTGGCTTCAGAGATGTGGAAAGACCATCTACATTCTGTCAAGTCACTAAGATTAGTAGAGATATTCAATCCTTTTGTCTCAATCTGCCATAAGCACCTTGAAAATCCAGACCAGACACAGGGATATCAGTTAATTTGTGTGGGAATGCTGAAGTCAGTTAGTCTGTTCTCGTGGGATCACGCGAGTCTATTAAAATAGCTTGTTAAACGTAACACGTTTTCAGCCACCAGACATTTTAGGTTCCACTCTAGTATAATGCAAACTGTTGTCTCTTTTTTATGGTTTGGAGCAAGACACGGTTCTGTTGGCCTCAAATAAAAAATTACATATAGCACAACCACAGTATAATGACACGTTTTCATATCCCACAACATTTATTGGGGTGTTTTGATTTAGTAGATGAGCTGGGTTAATTGAGTCTTTGACCAAATGCAAACCCTGCTATCTGAATGTATTTATGTGCAAGTAGAGTAACTTTTCATTTTAAAGAATAAAATGAGATATAATTGACCTTTCTTCTTCTATTTTTCTCCCCTCACTCTCTTTCTCCCTCTCTTTTTCTTCACAGATCTGCATTTTCATCGGAGAGACGCTGCTCTTTTTGAACTGGGCCATTACAGCGGACATTTTAATGGTTCGTATTGAATGCTGTATTTATCTGCTGCATCAAGTGGAAACTTTAAAGCTTTTAACTGTAACAAAAGTGGTCATCTTCTCAGGCTAGTTTCTTATTTTGAATGGTGGGATGCATGACTACGAGGTTTGGTATAGCCTGGGTGGGGCCCAAGACAAAATTGCTGCCTTTGATTGCACTTAATGGAACCGCCACTCATGGAAAATAAAATTAAATAACATTTTCAGTTTGAATGTTTTTGTCTGAAGGAAGCAAGTGAGTTAGAGAAACTCAGTAAACAGAGAGTGAAAGATTTAGCAAGAAAAGCTGTCATGAAGTTGAGTCAGTCAAGGTCTTACTGCATACTTAAACTCCAGTCAGCTTCGGTCAGTGTAAAGCACTCTTGACAGCATCTGCTTAAAGGGATAGTTCACCCAAAAATGAAAATTGATGTTTATCTGCTTACCCCCAGGGCATCCAAGATGTAGGTGACTTTGTTTCTTCAGTAGAACACAAACGAAGATTTTTAACTCAAACCGTTGCAGTCTGTCAGTCTTATAATGGAAGTGAATCGGACTCATGGCTTTGAGAGTCAAAGAAACATACACAAACAAAACCAAATTAAACCCTACGGCTCATGACGATACATTGATGTGTAAAGACACGAAACGATTGGTCTGTGCAAGAAACTGAACAGTATTTATATAATTTTTTACCTCTGATTTACTGCAATGTCCAAACTGTGCTGAGCGCGTTCACATCTTCTTCTTCAGCTGGCGCGTGACGCATCTTCTTCTTCTTCTTGCTTTACGGCGGATCGCAGACTTATAAGTGCATTACCGCCACCTATCTCTGAAGTGGACCATTGACACTCCTAATTGAGAATGTAGATAGAGTGTCAATGGTCCATTTGAGAGATAGGTGGCAGTAATGCACTTATAAGTCTGCGATCCGCCGTAAAGCAAGACGACGACGCATCACGCTCCGGCTGAAGAAGAAGACGCGAACGTGCTCAGGCAGTGAGCACTCATGGTACTTTTATTTTTCTGTTATGGTTTAATGTGAAATTCTCACAGCTGTTTTCATATCACCTCTTTTCTCTCTCCAGTTTGTTGTCATACCGACCAGAAGAGCCACTGCTGTTGCCTTCCAAGGCTTCACCTCACATTTACTAGGGGATGCTGGGAGCCCATACCTCATTGGCTTGGTAAGAATGTCTCGCACACAGGGCAGGGAACCGCAGTGCTGCCTGCTACTAGCATGTACTGCTCAGTATTAAGTACTTGGCATGTACAGACATTATATGGCGGTCTTGGAGTTGGTCAGTCTAATTAAAGTGGAAGTGAAGCAGTCAGTTATGTTTACATTATTTAGTAAACTGATTTCCACTTTAATAAAAAATATTATAGCTTTTGGAGCATTGACATCGCCAATGGAGCAATACCACAGTCTCCTGTCCGTGCTTTTGACAGGTTCAGAGCTCTCTGTCATGTAGGACTCAGGGTTCAGACCCGTTGTTCCCTTATTCCATTATCACCTTCAACCTCTTGCAACAAAAGTGCATTTGCAGTGTGTTTGCTCTTTATTTGTCTCACCCATACACTTCAAAGTACTGCCAGTACATTGAATGTACTGGTATTTGAATCACCTATCTAGCACAGTTAATGATTTAAAGACTTGATGTTGAATCTGACCTGCGCTGTTATTCTAAGGTGCCGTTTTAGATGCTTATGTCATGAGTTATAAACAGTAACTCCTGTCCGTGCTTCTGACAGGTTCAGAGCTCTCTGTCATGTAGGACTCAGGGTTCAGACCCATTGTTTCCTTATTCCATTATCACCTTCAACCTCTTGCAACAAAAGTGCATTTGCAGTGTGTTTGCTCTTTGTTTGTCTCACCCATACACTTCAAAGTACTGCCAGTACATTGAATGTACTGGTATTTGAATCACCTATCTAGCACAGTTAATGATTTAAAGACTTGATGTTGAATCTGACCTGCGCTGTTATTCTAAGGTGCAGTTTTAGATGCTTATGTCATGAGTTAAAAAACATTCATTATTATCATTGTTGAAAACAGTTATGCTGCATAATATTTTCATGGAAACTGTGATACTTTTTTAGGATTCTTTGATGAATAGAAAGAAGAACATAAGTTATTTTAAATATAAATCTTTTATAACATTATAAATGTCTTAATTGTCACTTTCGATTATTTAAAGTGTCTTAATGCTGAGTAAAAGTATTAATTGCTTAAAAAAAACTTTACTGACCCCAAACATTTTGAAGTTTATGCATTTTATCAAGTTCGCTTTGTATTATACTTTGTATTGGATAAAAGTTTCTGCTAGATGAGTAAATGTAAATTCTGTGGGAATCAATCCCATAATCTTACTATTGCTAGTGTTTTGTTATACTATTTGAGTTCCAAGAATGCTAAAATGAAATCTAGCCCAATATGAAACAAGCAAATAAGAAAAACAAGATTTTAATTGACAGGAATGTCAGGAATGGCCCCTTTGGTTTTGAGACTTTAGTCTTTGCAACTTCAGGGATCTTATCTATGCACAATCAGTTTGTAACACTCCAAAGAGAAAGGGAAACTTGAAATTGCATCATATGACCCCTTTAAGAAAATGTGGCAGGCAGACAACACATTCAACTAGATCTGTGAATGAATAACATTTCCTAAATACCTGGTAATGCTCCATTTCACTCTAATTGATGTAAAAACATTTAGAGTACCTGTGTGAATCGATATCCTCAGGCATAGTGGGTGGTGTAACTGTCTATAAAAATAGGCTATCAGCTGAAATCTACCATCTGTTTTTGCAAAAAACCTAATTAGACACGCACCAGAAATGTTCAACCTCAGCCCTATTTTTATCAATAGAAATAGTTAATTTTTGGCATCATGAAGGCTGACATATACACACACATACAGGAGTGTGGTCTGCTCACACACACACAAACACACACATTTGCTAAGCTATCTAAATGGGGACATTCTGTATTTTTTATATACAGCTAGTTACAGATACCATAACCTAACCCTAACATGAAACTTTCTACATTATTACAATAAAAAAAAGCCTCTCTATTTACTTTATTTTATACCAGTTTTACAAATGAGGACATCCCCAAAAGGAGGTTTTGTCAGATTTAGCTTACTTCTGGGTACAAATGTGTCCCCAAAATATGATTAAGTAGGTACAAAGACACAGAGACCTCACTGTCAGCACCTAAAAACTGTGAGAGTAGAGTCAGCATTCCTATCCAACCCACGAGACTTACATGGCACGCTAGTGCTGATAAAGGATTAGCTATGCTAAAGCGAGTTAGATGGACTCTGAGGAGATTATTAGCCCTGCTAAACATCTTTTTAATGCTGCTGTTAGTATCTTTATGTCAAAATATACAACTTTTGCTTTATTTTCTAATATGCTACTTTAGAATAGCCTGAACAAGACATTTTAGCACATTAGCACTAGAAACATCCTCTTGTTTTCTGTTCACAGGTCTGTTATAAATAGTGTGCTTGGTTCTAAAGAGCGCATGAAATCAAGATTTGAGTTGTGTGGCCTTTAGTGTACTCCTAGAAGTTGACAATTTATTTTTAGCAGATGTAGACATTTAAAAATGATCTTGCAGGAAAACGGAACAAAAATATTACTGATTCATCCCGCACTACACTTTTTGTACAATTATTATACAATCAAATGCTCTCTAGAATGACTATATCTCCTGCTAATATGACATAGGCTCATTATGTGCTCATTAACATTAAGAACCCGTTGCTGACTACTGACTGAGTGAATCCTAAGGGCGCACACATCATAAAATGAAATCAGTTTGTAAAATTGAAACTAAACTAAATGCCTCCTTGATAGTTTAATCATGTTTATTGTCTTTTTATAAATATATTGACTCACTGTTCAACAGATACCAATAGCTTAAGACAAGTTAACATAATTAACCGTTCACCCTGTAACTGATTGACAGCACAGCTCTTGAAGACAATATTAGGAAGTTAATTATTACATTTAATGTCACTAATGACTCGCAGCAGATTTTTCCTTTGTTTGCTAATGAGTGCTCTTTTGATTGTGTCTCTATGTGCTAATGCAGATATCAGACGCGCTGCAGGAGAGCTACGCCACATCATCGCTATGGCAGTTCCTGAGCTTGGGCTATGCCCTCATGCTCTGCCCCTTTGTCATCGTTCTGGGGGGGATGTTCTTCCTGGCCACCGCCCTCTTCTTCCTCGACGACCGTGACAAAGCGGAGAAACAGTGAGTGCCTAGGCCTGTACTCATAACCTTGATAGCGGTAATTCAGTCCAGTCTTTTAAGTCATTATTATTCAAGTTGAACTTGAACTTGAAAGTCATTATTCTGACAACTATCTAAAGACATCAAGGTGCTTCCCTTTCAAGGCTTTCTTACTTTACGTTGCTAAACGGGGTTATCATTTCCAATTTCCTCCACTGACAATAACAATCCGGAAAAATAGTGGTTGCCATGGTGATTTTGGTAGCCTTAGCCATCTTTGTGTGCCTGGTGAATAGCCTCAGGTGGACAGTTAATCCGTGAGGATAAGCGAGATGGATAGATGGATAGAGATCTAGATGTATTCTCAAACAAGGACACTCTGCAGTTTAGTAGATCAAGACCTTCTCTTACTCAAATCATTAACCAGTACAGGAGAGATTTCAAAGTAAATGTAATTTCAGTATTCAGTTCAGACTAGCATTAGGCAGAGACAAGCTAACTGAGCAATTTTATGAAAGTAGACTTTGTCCAGAAAAACAGTCATGACGACATTAGAGGAATTGAACATCAAATAAACCCCAATGTTGTCTCTTGCTATTCAAGCTAACCAGACATGTCATTTCACTTTAACATGGCATACATAAGCCATCATATGATACTTTGTCCTATATATGTATATTTAAACATAGCCATTTTAAAACAGACCTTCATCTAAAACATATATGGAAGAGTCCCATTCCTTTAAAAGATAAAGACAAACATGATACCCGAACTTTGCGACTCACTTTCTGTTTTGTGGCCGTCTTGTTTTGTGTTGCCACTCAAAAATTACTTCCTTCCTGTCTGCTTGGGGACATTTTTAGGCAGGGTGGTATGTTTGATTACTGCAGAAGATCGTCCCACGATAGGTTTTAGAGACAGCCCAGGATGTTGACTGTTCTTCTCGTCTCGCCATCTATTACAACAGGCACATGGAGCACATTTTTCACATGGAGCTACTCAGCAGGATTGTTAAATGTGCTTTTTTCCTGTTATATATCATACGTAGTGGAATACAAATAGTGCACTTGAAACCATAGGCACAGGTCTTAAATAAATCAATCCTAACATCTTGACAAAAAATACCGTGACCATGTTTAAAGATGTGTCAAACAGAATAATATATTACTGACTATTTTCAAGTAGATTTCCCTGAACACTTCCCACTTCTACTATTGGTCAGGTAAACAAAGAGCCCTGCCCAAAACTCTCACAATTTGTGGAGCCAGTGTTGCTATGCCAAGCTGGTCAGATACACATACAAACAGAGCAATGTTTGTAAAGAGCCACAGTGCTTTTTTAGGGAAATAAACCTATGAATGACTTATAGTTGTCTCTTTATATTATAATGGGATGAGAGAGCATATTTTAACTTTCAAAAAATTGCAAACTTCACTTCAAGTGTAAAATAAATTATAACAAAAAATAATTGCACTTTTTAAATTTAGAATATGATAATAAAGCTTCACCTTTAAATTTAGAATAAATTATGAATAGTTAATTTTTTTAATTTAGAATAAGATTTTAAAAAGAACCTTTAAATGTAAAATAAATATGATATTCGCCGTTGAATTTAAAATATGACAAAGAATTTAACCTTTACATTTTGAATATGATAAAAAAAAAAATCACCTTTAAATTGACTAAATATGACAAGCGAAGGTGTATCCCTTAAAGACATTCAAAGCAGTTTACTCACACTTCCCACTTCTACTATTGGTCAGGTAAACAAAGAGCCCTGCCCAAAACTCTCACAATTTGTGGAGCCAGTGTTGCTATGCCAAGCTGGTCAGATACACATACAAACAGAGCAATGTTTGTAAAGAGCCACAGTGCTTTTTTAGGGAAATAAACCTATGAATGACTTATAGTTGTCTCTTTATATTATAATGGGATGAGAGAGCATATTTTAACTTTCAAAAAATTGCAAACTTCACTTCAAGTGTAAAATAAATTATAACAAAAAATAATTGCACTTTTTAAATTTAGAATATGATAATAAAGCTTCACCTTTAAATTTAGAATAAATGATGAATAGTTAATTTTTTTAATTTAGAATAAGATTTTAAAAAGAACCTTTAAATGTAAAATAAATATGATATTCGCCGTTGAATTTAAAATATGACAAAGAATTTAACCTTTACATTTTGAATATGATAAAAAAAAAATCACCTTTAAATTGACTAAATATGACAAGCGAAGGTGTATCCCTTAAAGACATTCAAAGCAGTTTACTCCCTCTGTTGGTTGCAGATTATACCAAAGATTTACCTCACCATTGGTTTTATGCAGCCACTGAATTGCAGCTATATATGCTATGTAATGAGCTGCTAAATCATGTATGCCAAAAGCATGAATATAACATTCTTGTTTGTCTTCCTCTTATAGACACAACATGCAAAATGAAAGGTGTTCACTGGAGCGGAGGAATATATATTGAGCTTAAAGAGTACTTCATTTCTAGGCTGTTAGCTGTTTTGGGGCGTGAGGGAGCCATTTATAGTGCAGGGGAAAACACTGTGCACCCAGGCAGTCACACAAAAATACACACACGCACGTATTTGTCTCATATCCTTTTCTGCCTGGCATCAGTTGGCATGGTGTCCATGGGGACATACTGTAGATATAAGTATCCTTTAACCGTGTGTTAAAGCACTAGCAGCCTGTGAAGTGTCTCCATTGACATTTCCAATAGAGTGACTGAAATTACAAGAAGGGAACATCTTATCACAGGGCAAAAAAGGAAAGAAGTGAAAATGCTGAGATGATGAGGAGAACTGAAGTACTTATACACAGAATTAGTGTTTCTCGCATTAAGAATCTGGATCCTCACTAACTTTCGTCACTACCCTGAACACCTGTGGTCACACTGAATCAAACCACTGCTGTACCTCATTTTACTTAGAGCTTTGCATCTAAACAGTAATATTGCATTAATGCTTCTGTGAATTTGCTTTGTAAATTAAAATGATCAAACTTTTTTAAGCCAAGGACCCCTAAACATGAACTAATGTGTAATATATATATATATAAACAATATATAAATCATATTATCTGGAGAATATTTGCTGTGCATTAAGTTCTACCCACTATTAGGAGTAATGTAAGCTGAACAAATCTTAAAAAAAAAAAAAAAAGTAGTTTTCAAATCTTAAAAAAGTAAAAATAATTGTGATTAATCTCATAATTTCCAACCAGCATAAAGCAAGCAAAACAACATAAAATTTTGTAAATGTGTTAAAAAAAATTGTCTTAAAGGTTGTAGTTGTCTTTGTTGTAGTTGTCTCAAAAACTACAACAAACGACTCGTTTGGACTACAATGCATATTTTCCGGGATTTGTGATATCACAAATATCGACGAATGGGGCAAGACCTGGTTGAGCTGCACTAGAGAAGGCAACGAGTGTTATCACTATGTCGGAGACACGCTAGCTTTCCCAAGGCAGATGAACTTAGAGTGGTTACAATCATCCGGGTTTAAATCACGCTCAAATTGATTTGATTTTGACGCAATATTTACACTGAAGCTCACAGGTGGCGATGGTAAGATGGCTATGGTGGCTATGGCATGACATTTCCCGAAAAATATGTGAAAAATAATGTGTTTTTCGAACAACCTAGTATGAGAGCCTGTTCTAGTACACCCCCAAAACAAAATCAAGACTTCGTAAAAGAGCATAATAGGACCCCTTTAAACATTTTTAATTCATATCTTTAGTTTACTTTGATAAGCCTACAAAATACATTAAGGACAATAAGCAACCCAGTTTGAAAACCCCTCCATTAAGAGATCCTGCTGATGTGTGGTGTACAAATAATGAAAAGCATTGCACAAATTCTATATCCACACAATTTTTTTCCCTCATTATTCTGTTTTTTTTTTCTTTTATTTCTCCAGAGTAAGCCAGCTTTCCTGACCGCCGTCCACAGTTAAGGTAAGACCTCAAATTCCTGCAAGTCTTCAACAAAGACCCCCACCCCCCACTCATTCCTGTTATAAACTGTTATCCTGGTGATCTTTCAAAACAGAGAATACAATGGTTAAAGCTTATTTATGAGAAGGTATTCTGGACTGTAAGGGAAGAAATCATAACATACCACCTTCATGCAATTCCAGAGCTCCACACTTAACCTTTATTTACCCTTTGTTTTACACATTGAAGTCTTTCTGCATCATAATAGAATAGAATAGAATTTATTAAATTGACGTTGGGCTCATAGTAGCACCTTTTCATTATAATACAAATTTTGAGTAGTTTTTTGAGTGACCAGGTTATTTCATCTGCTGATAATCTCAAATCTGGCTCCTCATCAAGCTTCTGTTTCTGCCCCCTTCCCCTCTTTCTCTTATCAGCCTCTCACACTCAGCCTGTTTGTATAATTACCATGACTCTGTATGCCCTAAAAGAACAGCAAAGCATCAAAAGAAAGAGCAAGAAAACATCTAACAACATCAGGAAATAGGCTTCCCTGGTTGTCAGTTTTTTAGGTGGAGGACAATGTGAATGGGAGCAGCACACTAAAAATAATTAGTACACACAAAAAAAAAAAAGTCCGCCAACTATTCGACTGAGAGGGTGGATTGTAACCACTAAATGTGGTCATGTATTTTTGTTCTGCAGACAGGCTGTCCCAAGTTAGCTGTCCTACTCCTCTACAGCACCCTCCACTTTCTAATTAGCAAAACTACCGCTCTTTATTCGGTTAACAGCCTAAACTGACTGCAGTTTAACAAGAGATCAATGAAATATCTCCGGTTGGATGCAGCGTAAACTGTGGCATTGAGGGTTAGCCAGACAGAGGCATATAAATTAGCATAAATGAGTGCGTGATGGCAAGACATATTGCCTCAGACACTTATATAAATGGGAGAAGTTCTCTGATCAATAGGGGTCAAAGCACAAAGTGGAGAGAAAACCGCAGTTACGTAACAGACGGACACCCACATTCCCGCTATTAGAAAAGGAATTATGAGGAGGCACGGTGATGTGACAGTGGGAGTATAGGAAAAATCACTATTGTGACATTAGCCTTGATTAGGGCCAAAGATTTCAGACAGGAAGGGCTTGCAACCAAAGCAATGAGAAGATATTAGAGAGAACAAATGAGAGATGAAAAGGGAAAGCAATGGAGAAATGGACCGCTGCCCTTGACGTGCTTGTCTGCAAGAGATACTGCATAGTGAGCGCTTAAATCTAGTGGACAGATAATGGCATGATGACAAAATGGAGAGTCTTCTCCATAAAAAGCTGGTCTTTAGAGAACATCTTCTAATTAAATGATACCACAACCAGATATTGTCCTTCAGCCATTCACACTTTGGGCAGTTTAACATTCTATTCAATCTATTCAATATGAGCTGATAGGAGTATGCAACCGTCTAAACAATTGTGGTTGGTAAGACTGATTATTTATTTATTTATTTATTTAATTTAATTTAAGTCTCTTATGGTCATAAAGGCTACAAATATTTGTTCAAAAATACAGTAAAACAGTAACATTGTGAAATATCATAATTAAATTAAGCATTTTCTATTTTAATATATTGTAAAATGATTCCTGTGATGGCAAAGCTGAATTTTCAGCAGCCATTACTCTAGACGTGAGTGTCACATAATCCTTGACAAATAAAATGCTGATTTGGTGCTCAAGAAACATTTTGTTTTATTATTATCAATGTTGAAAACAGCTGTGCTGCTTAATATTTTTGTGGAAACCATGATCCATTTTTTCAGGATTCTTTGATGAATTTTGCAATCTTTTAGAATACTCTAAATGTCTTTCTGATCAATTTAATGTGTGAATCAATAACTTTTTGGAGAAAACATTATAGGTAGGTGTAGTAGCGTATAGTCCCAATGAGATCAGTCCAAAGAGCCCACTGATGATCCCTCTGGAGCTGCAATAACCCAAACCACAACAGTCTGCACTGCACAGATAAAGTGTTCTCCATGTGAAATTAACAGGGTTGTATTACATAAATCTGCATGTTTAAATAAAAAAGTCAATCCCCTTGTCAGGTCCATAATTACTGAATTTTCACTGGGTATTAGTGTGTGTTATGACACAATGAAGAAAACAATGGTTTGTTTAATATAGTAGAGGAGCTTCTAGGCCAGATTATTTGTGGCACAATGATAGACAAATCCCGAACAAGACCTTGGAATCTCCGTAAACGTCATGATTTTGCGATTATCTGAGCATAATGCTCTAGTAGTTAACATTTTTAGTTATGTTGCATGAGTCAGATATCATCTTACAGTACTGTTGTACTCTGTATTTCCTCTCTCTACCAAATTAAAATGAGACTGAATAAAATAATTGTCAAGTTTGTGACAGACACGTATTGTAATGTCAGTGGGGCAGCTGTACGAAGCTTACAGAAGCTCTGGTTGCAGTGTGTGTGTTGAGGATGGGGGTTGGTTTACCTCACCAGCAGCACCACACAGATGGCTCAGTGGGTCCCGAGTTATAATAATCAAAATGAAACATCCTGATACAAGGATGTTATTGCTCCATGTTTTATTCAACAACTACAAACAGAGACTGACCCATCTTTGTCTTTTTCATTCCCTCAGGTTACCAAATGAGAAGAGGCTGCAGCAATGAAGAAAATGTGGGGTGAAAATATGGACAAGTAGAGGAAGAAAAACAGAAGGAATAAAACTAGCAGCTAACTCACTATACGCACACTCAATATACTCTCAGATCACCGCTATCATATCTTCTCTGTTTTTTCATCCCATTCTGTGAAGGCCGTTCTGAATTGCTTGCCCTAGGAAACCTTCAGCTGGCAAGAGGTCAGCCAGTCAGCTGCTGGTGTGCAGCTATTAATGATGTATATAAAGAGCCACATGGGTGTTTGGAAGAGGGTGCCATACTACTGAACACAGCACGGACACATGCTCCCGTCCCGTCACGCTGCCTGTCGAGCTGCACCAAGTGCCATAGCATCACATTCCTAATGGGGACCAGTACCAATGATGCTCACAGCCAGCGAGGGGCTCACCAATACGCCAAAATCCCCCAAAATCTGTAAACACAGAACTGTAGGAATCACACGCATCACATCACATCCCCAATAAAAACAAACTACACGGTGAGCCCTGCCTTAAGAAATCTGGCAGAGGCACAGGTCTGGTCCCTGCTCACTTTTCTTTGCTTACTATTAAATGTGTTTTTCCATTCTTTTTCTTAGCACTTACCATTCTAATGCAGTGCCAGTGAAATCATGCCGCCACACATGACACTTGAGACCGTTGAAATCGATCATTATCTTTTCTCTTCTTGCTCTGACTGTGTTTTTACAAATGAATCTGAGGGACTTTATAAACTATAGCTGAAAGGGACACTGGATTGTAAATATTATCTTTTTATAATGAAGAAACAACATGTAAATGCTTTCATACTGAACTTTAGTGCAGGAGTCTGCCTGGATAAATCGCATAGTACGCCCGAGAGGAGAGCAGAAATACTGAAAAATGTTAACAAGTGAACAAAGCCAAGGTTATCGTCTCTTGTCTAGTGTTTTTCAGTGAGGAATTCCTTCCGCAGTGCCGGGTTACCCACCCAGACAGGCAAACCTTCATTTTAACTGCGGATAAGATTCACACAAGCTCAGTCCATAAGAATGAAAGTCTTTGTATGTTGGCTTACCTTGGTCATTTGGTTTTACATATCCCTTTACCGGAAAAGAAGAGGCAGAAATTATCATAGTGCATTGCAGCCAAGTTAATTACCTACACTGCAATCCATCCATTTTCAGAGGTTAAGCTAAATCTGTTTTTTGGGGGGGATTCTGTGAATTTTGTGGAGGTTTTTTTTAAAGTAGAAAACAGATATTTGAATATGCTGCATACACTAAGAAAAGTACTTTGCTTTTCACTGAGTAGTCATGAATATGAAGAGATAAAGCTGGAGGGTAAAATTGCAGAAAATATCGATTTTTGCTGTTATTGAACTGTGTGGTTTCGCTTCAGAATGTAGTTTGTAATATATGCAATTTAAAAGAAGATTTGATCCCTAACAAACATGAAAGCTTTGACAGTGGCAATAATTTGTATATCCTGATATTTAGCAAGATTTTCTTAGAGCACACACACACACACACACACACACACACACCACTGTCACTTTTTTGCAACTTGGTGTTACCAAATCTGTCTGCGTCTGAAGCCGTTTGCATATAAATCTGTGTTTCCATCCTGAGAAAAGCACCTTGCCTATAGATCGAAGCGGAAAAAAGACGATCTGTGTTTTGAAAGTCTGACTTAACGTATCATGTGAAATTACCGTCCTTATTTGCCAGTCATATCCTTTTAGCTTTCATCATGCCAGGTGAAAAGCCTTTGAATGTGATTCTGTCCAATGTGTTTACACATGCAAATTTATCTTAATGAAGCTTTTGTATTATTATTATTATTATTCTTTTACATGTCTTTTTCTTGCTTTTTACAAATATGAGTTTTATATATAAACACTATAAAGATAAACTATATTATGCAGCAATTTTAATATATTGTAAACTGCTTTGATGCAATGTATTTATTATGTTTTTGATTTGTTTATTTGCAACCCTTGCTGATAAGATGGAATAAGGGAAAAATAATGTCATAGATAGTATGTACAGTTCTGTTTTTGTTTAACCATTTGAAGAATCTCTCAGTTGTTCATCTCGGAGAACTGTTTTTTCGCAAGAGCCAATTATTTTACTGGTTCACACACACAGCATGATTTACACTTATACAAAAGTACATGTATTGTGTACCAACATGTTTGTTAGACCAATGAACTGATACTTTACCTGATTTATTTTGCACAAGCAACTGGGTGTGTGAATAATGTGCTGATCAGGGGGTTTTCTCTTACTGTCTAATTCAATAGTTCTACACTGGCATTTTGTAAGTGCTAGCTTTGAAGGATTATTACACATTCACTGCCTGGCTACTAGCTTATTTAAAAAAAGTAATTTTACATGCTGTCAATGATTATATGACTATTTGTTTATTTGTTTGTTGAAAGGCAATGCTCACGGTGACCTGGATGGGATGAACGACTGGCTTAATATTTGTAAGGCCGAGTTCATTTTATCAACAAAATTCTACTGCTAATGTGCAGTTTTATGAGATCATTTTAATTGCTGAATCGTGAGAGTTGAGTATTTCAGATTGCACATTTTCTTGTCATACAAGAATTCTGTAAAGATGAACCTATTTCTGATGTCAAGCAGAAATTAAAAGGTGATTTTATTTTTTAGAGCAAGTGTGATTATAAAGAGAAGTATCTAGGACATTTACTGTGATGCTCCCACAGGGATATACACCTATATGTAACTGATCAAAATAAACTTATTTAATCAAAACAGAACAATATGGTGTCTTTTTTTACATTATTCACCACAAGTGCATTTGATTTGTCATTCGTTAATGCTATGCATTAGGTATCATGACCTAACAATGAACTACCATTTTTACAGAATTCATTAATCTCTCTATTTCTATTTTTTTAAATACCCCATTATGCGGTGAAAATCATAGGTAAAAAACGATATAAATACTGTACAGTTTCTTGCACAGACCAATCGTTTAGTGTCTTTTCACATCAATGTATCATCACGAGCCGCAGGGTTTAATTTGGTTTTGTTTGTGTATGTTTTTTGACTCTCAAATCCGTGATTCCCATCCACTGACATTATAGGACTGACAGACAGCAAAAGTTTAAGTTAAAAATCTTTGTTTGTGTTCTACTGAAGAAACAAAGTCAACTACATCTTGGATGCCCTGGGGGTAAGCAGATAAACATCAAATTTTCATTTTTGGGTGAACTATCCCTTTAAGCAGCACAACCATTTTTAACATTGATAATAATAAGAAATGTTTCTTGAGCACCAAATCAACAGGATAATTTCATGGATCATGTCTGACTAAAGACTGGAGTACTGGCTGCTGAAAATTTTGCTTTGCCATCACAGAAATAAAATATACTCAAAAATGTATATTTTAAATATATTAAAATAGAAAAATGGTAATAATATTTCACAGCACTACTGTTTTTACTGTAGTTTTAATCAAACAAACGCAGCCCTATAAGATATTAAAGATCATCAGACTAAAAATATCACAAAATCTGTCCATTCTTGGAAGATCCTTCCATACTACTGATTCTCAGAGTGATTAGAGCCAGGACACCCAATCTGAGAGCTACACTCCTACAGCACATGAATGGCCTCTAATGTCACAGAACCCCATTAGCACATACCTGGGGGGACAGAAAGGAGACTTTCACTGCTCCAGAGCAGGAAGCCCTCTCTTTTCCTCTTTTTCAGAGGCAGGAGGAGGGGTGGGCAGAGCAAAAGGTTTTATTTTCATAGGCCAGTGTGAGAATCAGCCCGGATTTGGGGGACAGGATAAAGTCCAGCATTGTTTAGAGAGGCACAGTGCACCTCTGTTGCCCGGCAACAGTTTCTGTGACTCCAGAGAAGAAGAATGTAGATGGTGAAGGTCACCAGTGTGTTGACAAGACATGAAACACCTACACAGCCAGTGACTGTTGATGAAAATATAAGAAAATGTGCCTAGCAACAGCTGTCACATTCGTCCATATTACAGATGGAAAAAAAACTATATTTGCTCATGGTGTGACCCGAACCGCATATGAAAGCAAATCGAGAAAGTTCACAATATCTGCAACCGAGTACAGAATTACCTCAGAAGAAAAACTTCTGAAAAGCTCCTGTAGACACTAACTTCAACAGAAGACCCATAATGGCCAATATCTCCAAAAAGTCAACCAATAATGATGAGGTGTTTTCCTTTAGTTAAACGCAAAACGCCCCAAAACTGCTTACTGTGGCTGCGTTCAATCAGAAGTATTGATCACGGGAGCTTTTCTAATCACAAGTGACACCCCGTCTAACCTTTGACAGGAAGCTCCTCATCTAGTTTAAAGGAAACATTTCAACGTTCATTTTCAATCTAACCATTCGATTACAGTGTTACACACTAAAGATGATCCGTCTTATTTACAGCCATTTCAATATTTACATTTGTAAAGAAATTGAAATGCTAATTAAAAATATATTGGATTCTGAAATGAACAGAATATACGTCAGACTTCTAAGGGTAAATTCAAATCAGAAAATTCAAGGTTTGTATTTAGATGAAGTGTACTGATGAAGTGATGAAGACCTTTCTCCGCTGGACTCTGATAACCCCACAGAAATGCACTGACCAAGCAAACCAAACCTATTTCTAGCATGACACCATGAGAAAACATTGTCAAAGTCAACAGCACAGTGGAGATCTGACAGGAAACTCTAGGGTGTAGACAGGATATAATGGTTCCTTCTACTCAGCAGGAAAATCAATGTGGCGATTTCTTTTCCATGGAACTGTTCAAACATGCTGTGGTCCAAAGAAACAAAAAAATAAAAACAAGGGTAATTTTAGGGGCACTTTCTAGCCTAAGCACATAGTTGCTGAGGCTTGTGTCAATTTTTGTTTGGTTATTTTGACAAGGCACTTTTTTAAGCTATTTTGCTAGTTAGAACATTAAGTCGATACATAGAACAGACACTGTAATTTAGTTCAAGACCCTTGTTCTCTATTAAAACAGTGCTGAGGAAGGTGTATGGAAAGGATAATTCATCCAAAAATGAAAATTCTGTCATCATTTACCCTCATGTCACTCCAAACATGCATGACTTTCTTCTGTGGAAGACAAAAGAAGATATTTTGAAGATGCTTTTCAGTGTTTTTTGTACATACAATGTAAGAATACACAAGAAAATATATATTTTGAAGAGCTGTTTTTCTGCATACAATAAAAGTCAGTGGAGTACAAAACAACCCCATTGAATTTATTGTATGCAAGAATTTTTTTTATTTTTTGTCAATTCATTATTTCAATTATTTATATTTTGTCTTCAAAATATATTCTTTTGTGTTCCACAGAAGAAAGTAAATCATACAGGTAAGGAAGGACATGAGGGTGAGTAAAAAAAATGTTTGCGTGAACTTTACCTTTAATAAATAAAATAACTTTGTTAGAGCAGAAGCTGCTCCTAGGTCTTGAAACTTAAAAACTAACGAAATACTGTACATACACAGGCAATGTTTAAGCTGACACAGATCATCCATCTGACGCCTGAATGAATCTAACAACCATGAGCGTCTAGTACAACACTTAATAGCTTATATAAATACAAAAATAAGTTGTGAATACCTGATAACTAGTACGTAAATAACTAGTATGAGGGTTTGTAATGTGACTGAAACTTCACAAGTCTGCAACACTAGAAAGAAAAACTCGACTCACACTAGAGCACACCAGCTGAAAAGCATAAAATACTATATGGAGACTGAGAGTCGCATGATATTCATGCTGTCTGATTATGAATGAAGTCATTCTGCGCACGTTTTAGTGCAGTCAGCGTATTTGCTATTCCTCTTCAAACGCCAGAGACCGATACGAAAGGTCAAAGCTAAGAATAGAGCCCTACAACACAAAATTCAGCATAATTGTGCATTTAGGGACTACAATGACACATGCTTAAAAGCACACTTCATTAAATATAGAGACGAAAAGGAAAGACGCCACACTCTCCGTCTTCACTCATCAATATAAAAAGAAAGAAAGACAGAAAATAGCACACAAGAACAGAGAGATCTGATCTCCTATCTAAAAAAAGAAAGCCCTGGGGACAAATTCAAACCCGTTCACAAAATCATGCTTTCAACATGATGGAGGCATCCAACCGTATTTCTTCAATGAAAAGAATAACTGCTTTTACGGATGAGGTTTCTGAAGTCAGACAGAACTGCAAAATGTACAGCTGAGGCCTACTCATCAATTAATTAAATATGTGGACATTATTTAATTTTTTAGACAAAAATTATTTACCTGAATATTATCTTAAAGCCCCTAACATGTGCAAACATGTAAATGTGCAATAGACATACTCTGGTAGGCCTATTCTTGTATAGGCCTATTGTTTTATTTTATTATTATTATTATTATTATCTTTTATAACTGTGTAGAAGCTTCACCAAAATAAATAAATAAATAAATAAAATCCTTAAGCCTATACTACTAAGCAATAAATTTAACTGACTAAAAAAAGTCGATTTCAAGGTTTCAGCTACCTGGATGAGCAGTCTACAGTTTTGCCATGGATAACCAATCAAAGTATTTCTGAATGTAATAAAAGATAATAATAAAAAAAATATTACAACAGCCGATAGAAACAGAAGAATACAGGTAAACAGCAGAACCACAGCACTCTCATTATGAACTCATTATCTTTAGCACTAATGTAATTAAGAAGCTTATAAGCTTGGTAATTCAGACTGACATGCTAAATTAATTGTCAGTTTAAAAATTACTTTCAATTTTCATGCCACCTTGAAACCCATTCACCCACTTATGAGCACCGACATGGACTACAGTGTAATGCAATGTGTTGGTTATAAGACATTTTTGTAGAGGAGTGTGTGTTCGATGGACAAAGATGTGCAACTTAATTAAATTACTAATAGCCTCTTTAGCACCGATGCTTAAGATGGATTGTACAAGTGTGTCTCATGGAAAGCCACATGGTGTTTTAGGGCCATTTGTGAATTTTCGCTTCCACGCACGCTGGCTCTGTCTTCAACACAGACTGATCTCACTAATAAGCAGCAGTGCACCACTCTAACAAGACTCAAGTTCACATTCTCTGCGCGCATTCATTTTCGTGGCCGTTTCCCATTCATCACGATGCACATGCATCTTAATGAACATAGCATGCTACATGTGACTCATTCGCAGCACTTCATGAGCCCCTGCAGTGGAATCGACCAACTAGAGCACGTATGAATAGCCTACTCAACATATGAGCACAGCTGGAAATGTGCCAAGAAGACACATTTTGCAAAGCACATAGATTCTGCTATTCTGTTGTTATTGATTAAATGAATACAGTAAAAGCTTAAGTAAACCATTTGTGCCGGTAGCTCAGAGTTTTTCCCATATATTAACATATCTTTAAAAAAGATTGGCATAAAATGAGTGCATGTATACATCAAAAACAACCATCTTGTTAAAATCTATATAATTTCATTATTATTATTAAATGTAATTAATATTTTTTAAAGAAGTTTCTTATTCTTACCAAAGCTGTATTTATTTGATCAAAAATACAGTAAAGTAGACAGTAATATTGTGAAATATTATTGTAAATAACTTTATTTTAATATATTTTAAAATGTGATTTATACCTGTGATGGCACAGTTGATTTTTCAGTCATACATGATAGCTAAACAAAAATGGTGAAGGTTAAAAGATGAAATCTTGCATAGATCTTTAATAATAGGCTGCTGTTACATCAGTTATGCTCACTGAAGAAAGCTCACAGACCAACCTTAACACCCCAAAGGCACAAATTCCTAAATTCATCGTTCTCACCAAGAAAGAAAATCGTGTAACTCTTTTCCAGACTTTAATTCTCCAAATTCATTTGAATAATGGCTGATTCCTGAATAAGTTCATGATGTACATTTCAGCAGCAACATTTCTAGATTTTAGCACTGCTTTCATTATACAAACAGTAGCAACAAATTAAAGTCAAAACATTATTTGAATGTAGATTTTATAAGGCACAACATCAGTATTCATGTAAAGCTTCTGTGACAGTATGTGAGTGTTATCAGCACCTGTCATGCTCATTAATCCATTCTTCATGCATGTAGATACACGTCGCCCCACTCAACTGATCTGATCTTATACAGGTTGTGAGACTTTCTCAAGTTCTCTGAAATGCGGAGAGGAAATTTCTTTCTCGATTCATCGTTCTCACCAAGAAAGAAAATCGTGTAACTCTTTTCCAGACTTTAATTCTCCAAATTCATTTGAATAATGGCTGATTCCTGAATAAGTTCATGATGTACATTTCAGCAGCAACATTTCTAGATTTTAGCACTGCTTTCATTATACAAACAGTAGCAACAAATTAAAGTCAAGTATTTACATCAGTATTCATGTAAAGCTTCTGTGACAGTATGTGAGTGTTATCAGCACCTGTCATGCTCATTAATCCATTCTTCATGCATGTAGATACACGTCGCCCCACTCAACTGATCTGATCTTATACAGGTTGTGAGACTTTCTCAAGTTCTCTGAAATGCGGAGAGGAAATTTCTTTCTCGGTCATCCAGCTTTCCACACTGACGTATCTTTTTGAGCTAATTTTCTATCTACACTGTTTAATGCTACAATCACATTCAGAAGAGAAATCTCTCAGTCCCTGGCCATGCCAAAGAGTTCCTCGATGACAAATTGCTTCCCTCCCTCATGAGGAGAGAAGAACACTGCCTCTGTGCACGGAGGCCTGCTGGGCTCCATGATAATATGGCTCCATGCTGAAATGGAGTTGAACCCCAGATCACCTCAAAATACCTTTCTTTGCTCACCACACAGGCTGTGTCACCGAGTGTACACATAAGATTCAGAATTTTAAATAACAAGCAATATTTAGAGTAAATTTGCACAGTTGTGTAGATTACAAGAACAATTTCTTACAGTTGGAATATATTCTCATTCCAAATATATCTCATATGCAAGGTTTTGGTAGGAAGGAAAAATCAGCAAAAAAAAAAAAGGTACTGGTAATTTTCTGCCAGGAGTTTAAATGTAAGTTTTAAAATCGGTTTCAAGGGTATGTCTGTTTCATATGATGCGATTTCAAGTTTTCCTTTCTCTTTGGAGTGTTACAAGCTCTTGGTGCATAAAGAAGGTCTATAAAGTTGCAAAGATTAAAGTCTCAAATCCAAAGAGATATTCTTTAGAAGACTTCAGAGGGTAGTCCGGACTGCTGAGCGAATCATTGGTACAACCCTCCCTTCTCTCCAAGAACTGTACTCGTCCAGAGTGAGCAAAAGGGCTGGCAGAATCACTCTGGACCCCTCACATCCAGCACACTCCCTCTTTGAACTGTTGCCATCTGGTCGACGCTACAGAGCTCTGAGCACCAGAACGACCAGACACAGGAACAGTTTTTTCCCTCAGGCCATCCATCTCATGAACACTTAACAATAACTGTGGAACACACACTATTTATTCACTCATACACTTATTTATCTAACACTCATACTCAGTCTACATTTCAATTTGCACATAATATACCTGTACATACAACTGTCTATTGTTATATACCTGTACATACAATTGTCGATTTATATATTTTTATTCCTTAGTTACTTGTTCTATTTTTCTATTTTTTATTATCTGTGTTTTTGTTCTGTCACTGTCATTCTGTTACACTGTGGAGCTTCTGTCATGAAAACAAATTCCTCGTATGTGTAAACACACCTGGCAATAAAGCTCATTCTGATTCTGATTTGTTTGAAATCAAGTCACACCGCAGCTAAATGTGAGCTTGATTGTTCACCTCATTGACCACTTCTTTTATGTGCGTTATTGTTTTATTATATAATACATCTCTTTATACAGTACTTTACCTTGAGCCTTATTATTTTCTTTTGAGCATGTTTACTGCAGTGAGAACACCTGACCATCTTCTTTGCTATAGTTTTAAATTTTAAATGGTTGAGGTAGACACCTTTTAATTTAGATTATGTAAAGGTGTTGCTAATTGTAATATATGTTGGTCAGCTTTTCTGCAATGTCTTTGTGGGGTGTTTTGAATGTACTGTAAAAGAGGGATATTTCCGGGGATGGCTCCAGTCGGGGACAAAACAACAAAAACCAGGACTGTCCACGAAAGTACTTTCCACTCAAAAAGAGGCATGCTCATGTTGGTATTGTTTGTGTCAACATATACAGAAGCAAGAAAAAGTTTGTGAACGCTTCTGAAATTATTTAATGGCATGTGTTCAATAAAGACATTACATTCACAAAACTGTTGAAAACGTTACTACCTTGTTGACCTGGATGACCCACAACTGATTTCTTGGTTTCATGAGTCCCTTGTTTGTCCTTAGCAGTTAAACCGTCCACAGTTCTTCAGAAAAATCCTCTAGGTCCTGCACATTCTTTGGTTTTCCATTAATTTATAGACATATCTTGAAATGAAGTGTGTGTGTGTGTGTGAGGGGAACAGGGTCACATCACAGGAGAGTGAACTGCATGTCAGAAATCATAACATGTCAGCTGTCTTAACCGCGGCTTGTGTACTGCATCATCACTGTGTCTGTCACGCGACTCTGTTGCCCTTTCGGGCTTGAACTGATGGTAAAACTAACGACATTATTAACTGTCTTGATATTTACTTTGAAAGCTGATGCTCGCGATTATGGTAAGGGGCGTTACATTTCCGATGCGTGCTTGTGGTGTTCGGCCAATCACAATGCACTGGGTCTGCTGGCCAATCAGAGCAGACTGTGCTTGTCAAAGGAGGGGGCTTTGTTGAAAACGACGTGAGGACCTACAGTAATGTACAGTATTTGAAAAATAATGTGTTTTTTGAACATTAAAGCATGTCAACATATTCTGTTACACCAAATACACCAAATAATGATCTTTAAAATAGCATCATATGAGCTCTTTAAATGTAAGTTTTAACGATAAAACAACGCCAATGCAATACATCATTCAAAATGTGGGTAAAACACCAGTGAAAAATAAATATAGAAAATTAACAGTATAGTTCCCTATTTGTACTGACTTTTCTTAGAGTTTATAATATATATTTAAATATATGTCTTACATAAAAAAAGAATGATCTGACGTAAGTCAAAATTTTTCTGCAAATCAATGATTTCATTTGTTCAGATAATTTAGATAAACATCTTACTGTAGAAAATGGATTTTCAAAGCATTGCACACTATTATTGATCATTTTAAACAGCAAACTTGGTTAGGGAATAAACCCTGTTTAACCCCTAGTTTTGAATCAGCATTTCTTTTCCTAAGCAGAATGTAAAATATTTAATGTGAAGCATTTTAATTCCATGTGCATACAACAATCTCAAGAGGTAAAAAGGTAAAAGACAACAAGTTGAGGCTAGTAGTTGAACTTTATGAACACCAATCATTGCTTCTCTCTATTATTCACACAATCATGTATCCGTGTTTATATAATGCATTAGCCACTGAGTTTCAAAGCTGGTTGAGCAACATGAGCAAGTAGTGATTCATACCATGACCAGTGGTCTTAAAAACTCCACCGGTCCTTAACCCTGTTACACTCACACTAGTGTGACATTCAGATAAACCCTCATTCACAAAGACAACAACTTGTTACATACCTGAAAGAGATTTTATAATCAAGATCATTTGGGTGTCAACACATCTACACGCGACCTGGCTACTCTATTCTTTCAATTTGAGCCTGCTTTGCTTTCTAAAGCGCCATTATGAGAATTGAGTGTCATCAGCCTGAGAGCAATGCAACTGTAATGACAAAAGAGAGAGAAGCAAATGAAGGGGAAAACTGTTTACACTGTCTTGTCACACGCCTGCAGCAAAATCTCTCTCTAATACCGCGGCACCAAGATGTGAGACACACACACTCATCAATGGGAACAAATGGGTGTGTGTGTGTGAATGCACTCTCATCTGTCTCCTGTAGGCTGCACTTGACTGGGCAAAATTAAAGGATTGCAGCAGAAGCCACAGATGGAAAGAGGAAGAGTGAAGTGAGGTAAAGCCTGTCATTTTAGGCTCAAATCTAAAGTTCACATGAGCTGATGAGTCAGAACTGACAGAACAACAGCCCTCAATGACGAGACAAAAAGTGTCATGAGAATGTCAAATTGTAAGGCCAAACAAATGTTAACTATCTACTTTAGCACCCTAGTCAGGTAAATTGGACCTCACTTATTAGTAGTCAAATGACCTGAATCCACCCTATACATCTGAGCATTTGATATATGATCTTCATATTCTAATAAGTATTAGAGTGAAGAGTGAACCCATTTTATGAGTTACTAATGCAAGCAGGGTGTATTTAGCATTTCTTATTATCAATGTTGAAAAAAGTAAAAAAGAAAAAAGGATTCTGCATAGGAAGTAAAAAAAAAACACTATTTTTTTTAAATCAAGATAAATGTCTTCTGTCACTTTTGATCAATTTAACACATCTTTGTAAAATGAATCATTTCTTTAAAAAAAACTTCCTAACCCCAAACATGTGAAAGTTAGCTTTTAAATATATATAATTTATACTATATATACTGTATATAGTAATCAATTGACAAATCCCTCAACATTGAGCAAAAACCATATGAATGGATCCAATTATTGAGATCTTTAAAAGTGCAAGGTGGCAACCTTTTACCAATCAGCTGGCTGACCTCTGAACATTGGTCAGGTTCAGCCACTAATTCCGTCAAGGGGTCAAGACTTAGCTGGTTCGTATAGTGACTACTGCAACTGCACGTTCTGTGGGGAAAAAAAGCTTTTTCTTCACTGATGACCATTGAAAAGTACCTATGTATTACGACAAAACTAATTTTAGAAGCAAAAAATAAAGTCTCATGATTTTGTACAAACTTTTTCAAACTGAGATATTTGTAATGGGGGAACAAAAATAGAGTAAAAATAGAATATAGTAAAGAATAAAAAAAAAAAAAAAGTATTACTAATTAATTAGGACATAAAGTGCCATAATGATGAAATTTTTATATCATAAATGACACAATTTCAGCTTTTTATCTAATAATTATGAATTAGTATGTCATAATTTCAACCTTTTTTCCTATAATGATGGATTTTTTTCTTATGTGGCAGAAATGGGCTTCTATGAGGCCTATCTTTGCAAATATTGAGGGAAAAAAACATTTACGAAGAATATAAATGGAAATGTCAAAAAATACTAAATACGTTTTATTATATACACACATTGACTTTTTCAGTGTCGTGAATGCAATACCTACAAAAGAGATGCACAGTCCTGTGATGTGCTGTTCCCACACTAAGAGGCTAAATCACACTTTTTATCTGAAAGAGCAGAAACATTCTGTTTACACCTAAATATAACACGCCAAGCTATGTGCGAGCATGAATGAAGCTCAAACATTGCAACTAACTCCTGAGGGGACGATCACAGGCACACACCTGGATGTTTGTGTATCTGCCAGTGCTTGGTTTCCATGTGTGGGAATGTTTTGCTACACAGCAGAGTGTGTATTTGTTTGAACAGCACACATGTGTAGAAGTACCTTTTGGAGATGACAGCATCCAAACATAGCCTGAAGAGAGAGCAGAGCGAGCCTGTGGAGCCAGATAGAGAAAACAGCACAAATTAAAGGTGGCAGGTACTGTCCTAAAGACTGGCATTATTAGAAAGAAGGGAGAAGAGAAAGAGACCCTGATAGATGCAATGAGAGGGGAAATGATCTCTGCGTACTTGCCACAAATAATATAACGTATACAAAATAATACAACTTTAAGAATCAAAAAAGAAATGATATTTACATTTTCAGACATAGGGTTTGTCCATCTAAACCTACAGTAGGGTGTTCTGGGAAGTTGCTTGGACATCACTTTGCAGTTTCTATAGCATTCGGAGTGCTTTTGGCATATTGCTATGCTGTTGCTAGGGTGTTCTATGAGGTTTCTTACTAGCTCAAGTCAAGTCTCTAGATAAGGCTTGGATACCTTCATCAGTGTAAATCTGTGGGTTTTAATGCAGGTTTTATTTCTGAACACCAGATATGTCAGATCTCTCCCTCGCCCAATTAAGCCGCATAATTTGAGGCAATATTCATATCTGTAGCACTAGCTGTTAAATATGGAACACATGTCAAAGTTTAAAACTTGGGCACAGAGGTTCATTCAAACCCCTAAACCAGTCTGTACACACAAGCAAGCACCACTAATGAGAAGAGAAGGTAAAGAGCAGCAAACAGAGAGAGAACTCAGTGAAGACGGATGCTGCAGTTCTCAGAGCGTTATGAAGATGCCTGTTTCTAGGGAGAGTAGATGATGATAGCTGCTTAACACATCACAGAAACTGCAGCACACCCTCCTCAGAGTTCTTCCCTCTTGTACTCGTCTGAAATACAGCAAAGAAATCTGCATTAAACATCCTTATGCAAGATATGGGGTCAAGTTGTCAATGAAGAGTGCATGTGGTGGTTTATTAGTGATTATGTCAGGATGACCCGCGCAGACTGATGCAATCTGTCAGGGTCTGAATGTTCAATCCCTGAGCGAGAGCACTCGCTGGTACCCCACAAACACACAGATGGACCACAGTAAAGAACAGATTGCTTCATACCTCACTGTCCTCAAATCCAGCAACACACATGGCATTGCATAACATGCATCCCAGCACAGAGGCTTGGGTATTTACACTGGGACATTTCATTTCAGACACATCAGACACTGATCAGACTGAAGTTTGAATAGAACTGATTTATTTTGAAATCTAAGTTTTATACTACTTTGTCTAAATGAATTAAAAATAAAACACTAAAACTGCAATCAATCATTTAAAATGTATTTTAAAGTGAATTTAGGCATCCCAACTTTATAATGTACAGTATGAAACCAATGTTCATTTTGAGATTTGGTAAAGATTACATTTAACTGTTTTAAAATGACAGCAAAGATAATGTGAATGTAAGATATGTGAAATTAATATGAAAAATTAAACATTCAACAAATAAATAAAAAAAATCGAATACTGGCTGGTAACTACTATAGCACCGACATTTATGCATATCATAACTAGGCTCATAAAGGCAGCTCAGCCTTAATACGCTCATGACACTTCAGGCACCATGCTCCATTTCTCCCAAGGATTCTCTATCAATTTAGAACTCCAGTTTTTTTTTTAACACTTTCTTTTATTTTATATACTTGTCATTTTCAATTTATCATCATCTCTGCTTTTGCATTATGACTTCTGTGATGCTGAAGCAGAGGATGTTGGGAGAGCTGCCACAGATATGCAGCAGAAGACTGAAAGGGATTTGTGGGATACAGATGACAGATTAATCCTCTCAAGTAAAAGGGAGAAATGGGGAGAGTTATGAAACATCACAAATATCTCAGGTAAGAAGGCTAAGAGGGAGCAGTGAGGCTGCTTTTTCCCTTCATCGCTCATGAAAGTGATTTGTATTCCAATAATGCTCCCTTAAAGGGATTTTTCAGTGCACTACACTCTTAAAAATAAAGGTGCTTCACGATGCCATAGAAGAACCTTTTTGTCTAAATGGTTCCATAAAGAACCTTTAACATCTGAAGAACCTTTCTGTTTCACAAAAGGTTCTTTGTGGCGAAAAAAGATTCTTCAGATTATAAAAAGGCGAGAAAGAGATGGTTCTTTAACGAACCTTTGACTGAATGGTTCTTTGTGGAACCAAAAATGGTTCTTCTATGGCATCGCTTGAAGAACCTTTTGAAGCACATTTATTTTTAAGAGTGTAGGTACAAAGTCTACAAAGAAAAAGTGGGCGATGATCAGAGGCGGACAAAGTACACAACTCCATTTCTTGAGTGAAAGTACAGATACTGCAGGTCAAATATTACTCCATTACAAGTAAAAGTTGTAAAGACAGATTTTTACTTAAGTAAAAGTACTTGCTTTTAAAAGTACTTGAGTGCCAAAAGTTTTTTTTTATGTCAATGCACGGTTTTATTATTGTTGTATGTAATACTTGCAATACCTCTGAAGCAACTTACAGTACATTACACCTACTGAATACACTGACTAGCTTGTAGTATCTTTGGAATAAAGAGCTTTTAGAAAAACCTATGGGGAAAAAACAACAACAGAAAAATTATTTAACACCCCTACCCACCCCCACAAAAGCAGGATGGTAGTGATCTCACACAGCTCTGACAGTGCGCACACATCTATGTGTAGCCATTCATCCACATTTGAACAGAGTGGACAGTGAAATTGCTGTAAATACAGACTGATAAGGAAAAAAATTTAAAAAATCAAACCTGCTTTAAAACCCAGCAACACAACTGTAGCTGTATAACTTTACAACAGCAACACTGCTTTAACAAAAAAGCAAAACAGCAAGACTTATTTGACATCAAAACAAACATTTAAAAAATGCTGTCTAATCGCTCTCGCTGTACTTTGATGTCATACACAGAATGGTCTGCAGTGCTGCTTCAGTCCAACACCTTGTGTTTTATTAGGAGACGCACAACAGTTCTTCTGTGGCTTTATAGGTAATATTTTCACTTACACAATTTAGCAAAATCAGACAATATTTGTCTTTCAAATGTAGTGAAGTTAAAAGTCATAAGTTTCCAGAAAAAATAATACTCAAGTAAAGTACAGATACTCAAAAAGTGTACTTAAGTACAATACTCAAGTAAATGTACTTCGTTACTGTCCGCCTCTGGTGATGATTAGTCAACGTACTAAGAAAGCAAAAATAGTTTTGTTTTTTTCCCCTGGCCAGTCTACGACCTAAGATAACCACACAAGAAAAATTCCTCCAGTCCATTAGTCTTAAGAAACAGTCAAGTGTCCCCTGAATGATAGCGTATATCATAACTCTCAGGGTACGCATTGAAGTAACTGAACCTGGATTCAGTATAGCTTTCCAGCGCTTTTCCTTCTCATTGCCATTTATCCTGACATGCTAATGGGCGGTTTTGAATTACGACCTTATCTCTGGGATGTTGGAGAGGAACGGAGAACGTACACACAACCCTCTCAGACCTTTCCAATTTATATACCTTTGATTTAATCTAACTGCCCAGATTCATCCAAAGATCTTTTGAGACGGCTAGCCAGCGGCGTCTACTCAATGTGTCTCCAAGGATTATCTCTTATGTTCTCTCCTCCATTTTAAAGCAGTCGGCTGTTTTGTTAGTCATGGTTCTTTTTTAACAGGCAGACACCCTGTAAATGGAAGGCTACGTTCACTCATGCGGCCTACGGAAACGCTGCTTTGTAACCTCAGACATGACGACTGTGTAAGGCCCTTTTGCTAAGATTTCCCCAAAGGTCCACTGTCCATATATTCATCACACTGTGGATGAATTGGCTTGTCTTCTACTTGGTTAGCGAAGACCAAAAATCAAAACCTCTGGGTTTCTAAATCTCACTCTGGTTTTGTTAAGTACATACAATTCATGTAAACATGTGCACACTGCCAAAATGTTGACAGACATCATCTGAAAGTTTCAAAAAGGATGTTAAAACCTTTCCAATTAAAAATGTACTAAAGAAAATGTGGATGAATTGGCTTGTCTTCTACTTGGTTAGCGAAGACCAAAAATCAAAACCTCTGGGTTTCTAAATCTCACTCTGGTTTTGTTAAGTACATACAATTCATGTAAACGTGCACACTGCCAAAATGTTGACAGACATCATCTGAAAGTTTCAAAAAGGATGTTAAAACCTTTCCAATTAAAAATGTACTAAAGAAAACTTTCTGGTACACTGGGTAAGGAGGAAAAACAGATATATAGGTCCACTGTCTTGTTACAGAATATAGTACTGCTCAAAATTGATTAAATACTGCCACATAGCCAAGCACTTGTAGTACTACAACTGATCAACATCCTAAGGAGAACAGCCTTATCAAAATATAAATTAATCTTAGCAGTATTGTTAGCTAAATTAAAACAAAATCTAAAACTATTTTAAAATATTTTTGTTAATTGAAAAAGCAGAAACAAGTTCAAATATAAATATTAGATGAAAAACAAACAAAAACTTAAATGAGAAATGCTGCCTTGGCAACTAACTGTTATAAAACGTTTAATAACTGATTACTATACACAAACAATAAGAGCAAAATAAAAATACAAATAATGGCCAAAGCACAAAATGAACTCGACAGAAAATCTTTTTTTAAATAAAATCTAATATGATTTCAAAATATGAATAAATTCTATAATAGTATATAATACTAAAACTCACACTGCTTATTACATGAACATTAGGTTTGATTCATGAACACTGCCAAAGAATGTCAGTACTGTAGATTAATCACTCACTTAAAAAAATATCATAAGTAGATTTCATTTTTTATTATTAAATGCAAAACATAAAATCTAACAATACCAAGTAGCAAATAAAGAAAAAGATGCCAAAGAAAAAACTTGAGTGCAGGAATACACTCAACTGCCTGAACACTTCTAAGGGACGAGGCCATAAGAGTAAATGGACTTCACAGGAGCAATGAATGGAGACACCTCTTCACAGCTTCTTTCATTATGAGGTTTCCATCTGAGAGGATTCTGAAGGAAGAAATGGAGAGAGAGGAAGATGCTGTAAATTACTTTTAAACCCTAATCATTTTAATAAGCAATATCACTCAAAATGCTTTTGTACTAAGCGGTAATTTGGCTGAGGGAATGAGGCTGAAATTCAGTTCAATAGCAAGACTGCAAGTGTAAGAATGCTTTTATACAACAGCTCTACAAATGTAAAAAAGGTACATAAAAATAGTGTATAAAAGTTTATATAAAGTAACTTACATTTTAGATATAAAATGGCAATTTCTGAGACAAAATGTTTTTTGTGTGGCTCCGCAAATAAAAATAGTTCCAAAACCCAGGCAAAGCCGGATCAGTTGTGGAATGCAACATGGAGACTGGCAGTATGTCATGACCACCACAAACAGAGACAAGTGCTGTGAAAAGCCCCAGTGCTGTTGGACTATATATCAGCAATCTTTGAACACTGCTTGTCCAATTAAATAAGACCATAACTAAGAGTCATATAATGTACTTTTTGTATAATGTACAGCTCTTAAAGTACCATCAAAGCATGTGCTTGCTGGAAAAAAAAGCATTATAAAGATATGACATATGGGCATGACTTATGGGCCTTTGCTGTAAGACCCCCAGGAATCAGGGGCATGAAAAAGCAGAGATGAATCTCACGTGTTTCATTGAAGAGGAAGGAGTCCTGGTACTCTTTCATGTACTGTGAGGATCTGGCCTCATCCAGGAAGAGAGAGTAGACCCTCTTAATGTCCTCCACTTGGACTTCAGTGCCCTGTTAAAAATTAACAACCACAGTCAGACTAAAAATGCTTGTTTATTGTATTTTATTGCCGCACTGGCTATAATATGTGTGTTGGCATTACCCGGCGTTTGCGGCACACCAGGCCTGCAGTACTGATGAGCTGGATGGCATAACGGAGTGAAGTCTCCTGTCCGATACGAGTTAAAACTGTGTGTGCCTCCTCACTGAGCTCGACGTCTTCCTCCTCACAGCTGTAACAAAAACACATATATGGTGAGAAGTGACAAAAAACCCAACTCACAAAACTACATATTATTTAAAGTAAAAAAATTCTCACCGAATCTTCAGGATCTGTCTGGTCTCTTTCTCAGTGTAAGGAGTGGTTGCAATGATCAGCAGACGGTCAAGCATGTCTATGGGAATACCATGAGGACTCTGATAATTGGTGCCTCTAATACTGTAAAAATGAAACAACAGTGGATGAGGAGAAATGATCCACATTATCATGATGGTAGCTGTTGATGTTGTGTTTGTGTGTATACCGGGTGATGCCTCGGTTAGTGGCCATGATAAGTACAGGTGATAGATCACTCTCAAGAGCTCGATTCAGGAATGAAAAGCATTCTATGTCCAACATGTGGACCTCATCTATGAAGAGAACCTGCAACCAAAAAATAAATAAACATTTCCATTGCAAACAAATACTCTCTATTTCATGATTTAGCTACATGGTAACAAACTCATTTGAAAAAAAATAAATAATAAGATGGCAATAAGTGTTAATAATGTAGGGTATAATAATCTATAATGATGTAGGTGGAATACAAAAATAAGTTTTTGTTTTTCTTGGTAACATCCTGATTGTCAGTTTAAAATCTTGTGGCATTATAGCCTCAGAAAAGCCCTTTTTAGACCATTTTTACATCAAAAAACGATTCACATTTAATGAGAAAATATAATTTTAAAATAATTATAGAGTCATGCAAATTATTATTTGTATAAGGAATTGCTTTAATGTTTTTTTTGGAAAGAACACAGATGTAGTAGATATGGATGCAAAAAATGCAGGCAAGAAAAATTTTTATGCACTTTATGTATTCTTTTTTTAAATAAATGTTATCATTTTTTAACAAACAAAATTAGCTAAAAAATTTTTTTTATTTTATTTGATCATTTTTCTATACAAACTTGTTGGCAATTTTATTCATAACATTGCTTTTAAAAAACATGCAGTAGAGAGTTAAATTTTCACTGCACTCTTTTCTTAAAAACAAAATTGTCAATGGCTGGAAGGTTTTCAAGAGAACAAAGCCCTAAAGGAAAAAGTCCACTCTCTGTTTGTGGGCTGGCTCCTCTTCTTTGAACACTTTAAGGGTCTTATTTGACTGGGCTGCTTACCCCAGGAATGATCTCAGCTTTGCCTTCCTCTCTCCACTCAGACACTTTAGCATTGATCTGTTCTCGAACCTCTGACTTTATCTCTCCTGTGTCACCTGCAGAACAGACAATCAATCATCAACTACAGCAAACACAAACATCTATGGAGAATTATTTTCATTCTGAATCATGGATTAGTTTCACTGAGCATATCATTATCTAGTAAGCTGACAAGAGTGTGACAAACCTGAAAATAAGGCCAGGAATCCCTGAGTGCGGCTGTTGATGACATCAATTTCATGGAGAGAGACTGTGTGAACAACCTCCTTCCGTTTCTGCAGTTCTCCCTCTGGACATTGCACAAACTGTGTCTGAAATAAACAGCAAAAACAGTATATATATAAAAAAAAATTATCTCAGGGAAAAGTGAGAGTATCTCTCATCATTGATTGATGTATTCATTTCACAGACGAAGAGAGAATGTGTACCTGTGCGCCCATGGCGTCGTAATCTCTGGCTCGAGTAAATGACCGTCCCAGCTTGCTAATCTTTCCTGTGGCTTTATCGATGGTGACCACATCTCTACAGAATATGAAATATGATAATAATGTATCGTCCTTTAATGACTTAAGCACTGGAAAAGCTAAAACAATGTGGTTTGGCTTAAACCTTTTTATGACTCATATGCACTCTCACTGTCTCTTTATCTAAAGTGGTATATGTATATATGCATATGTGTGTGTGTGTGTGTATATAAAGCAAATACATCATCCTTAAGATGGAAAATCTTATAACAACGTTAAATCAATAGTAATAATACAACTCAAGGGCTCATTACTAGAGTTCAGATCTCACTCAAGCTCATCAAATGTTTCAGTTATTAAGTTCGGTTGTTACAGAAATGATTAACACATTTAGTAGCAAAAGCTGGACGGCAGTCCAGTCTGATCAATTTATTTCATACAGAGAAGTGAATTGCAAATTTGTCTCTTTATCTAAAGTGGTATATGTATATATGCATATGTGTGTGTGTGTGTGTGTGTGTGTGTGTGTGTGTGTGTGTGTATATAAAGCAAATACATCATCCTTAAGATGGAAAATCTTATAACAACGTTAAATCAATAGTAATAATACAACTCAATGGCTCATTACTAGAGTTCAGATCTCACTCAAGCTCATCAAATGTTTCAGTTATTCAGTTCGGTTGTTACAGAAATGATTAACACATTTAGTAGCAAAAGCTGGACGGCAGTCCAGTCTGATCAATTTATTTCATACAGAGAAGTGAATTGCAAATTTGTAGCTTTATAATCTACTCACCCAGCTTGTACTCTCTCTTTACTGAGGCTCTCAATCATCTTGGTCCCCAGATCATAGATGGTTTCCATCTCTGTCGTCTTCAGCGTAAGCTTCCCCACTTTTGCACCCTTAATACAAATACAGAAAAGAGAGAAAGTGGTTCATGTGTAACTGAGTTTACTTAGGGACATCTCCTAGCTTCATATTGAGCACTACTTTGGGACCCGAGTCCTACAATCAGCTTATCAACGTTGCTGAAAACTCATTTCTCACTTTCATAATCACAAAAAGTGAATTTCCCACTGAAGAATGATAAATATCTTCAATAATGCTTTTCAGCCAAATAGAAGTATTAAATTAGAGTGCGTTTAGGAAAGTGTGCTGTGTGAAGAATTTTCTCATTTGCTTCAGCTTCTCAAGGTATGTCAAATGTTAAAATAACCATGAAATCAAAACTGACAATTCTTCTTTTGAATACTGCAGTGTTTATTATTAATAGTCTACGTACATCATTTCTGGTGCCGTAAAAACTATTACAACAAAACAGAGAAGTTAATTTAGTGAATCTGGTCTATGGAGAGAGAGAAGAGCAGAGACTCACAGTTCCTGTAGCTGGTCTGTCAATCTGAATCTCTACCACCTCTCCTTCAATGATTTCAGTCTCCTCTCTGCCAGACAACAAACACAGAACATGAGCAGTCATGCTATAATCTATGAAATATTAAGTTAACTAGAACAATTTTTTTTTTTTTTAAAGTGTAATGAATCTATAAAATCACATTAAAGAAATAGTTTACAGAAAAATGAAAATCTATTAATTGAGTCATGACACCCTTTGATTATGGCTATTTCCCATACAATAAACGTAAACTGGGTACAATGTGAGGATAAGTACATGAGTAAACTATTCTTTAAAATCCACAATCAGTAGATCACTTAATCTCCAGTTGAAGACAGCCTACAACTTGATCACAATGTCAAAGTGGCAATAAGCATTTTACATTTTTGGAGGTTATTAATTGTTCTTAATCTAAGACTTCATGCTGCTTCACACTTCAGCTGGCCTCACTCACTTTATCCTGACTCCTATGGCTTTGCGGAAGGCCTGGCTCAGAGCTTCAGTCTTGCTCATCTCCAGAGAGAAAATCTCACTCCCAGCCAAAGCAGTGAAAGGTGTGTCAGGGCCAAGAGACTGGGCAAGACCTGTACAATAAACACAACTCACTCGTTATTTTACAATGGCTGTGCAATATAACAATAATTAAAATAACTATTTTGACACATACCATTACTGTGACTGTGGTCAGCTCAATCTCAATTGCAATTTATTAAACGGTGTAAATTAATTCTATGTTTCAAATTATGATTAATCATGAAAAATATATGCAAAAACACACCCATAGCAATAGCCGTCTTGCCCGTCCCAGGTTGGCCAGCAATGAGGACTGCACGACCAGCAATCTGACCATCTTTGATCATTTCAAGGATCAGCCCTGCTGCCCTTCGAGACGCCAGCTGACCCACCATCCCCTGAGACACCTGGTGAGACAGAGGTTCATCATTTGTATGTTGTTTTGTTTAAAACATACAGCGATCAATATTTAAGCGTGTTGTCTCTGGTAAATCAATCATAATATTGAACATTACCTGCCGTGGCTCCAAGGCATCATCCAAGCCCAGGCCACGGATGTGAGAGTGTGCACCTGTGAGAGAAGTCAAGATTTAACTTTAACTTGTTCTTGCATATTCATTCTGTAAATAAACAGAGCTATCTTGATTTAAACCTATGCTGGTAGCATGCATGCATAACTACATTAGATAGATAGATAGATAGATAGATAGATAGATAGATAGATAGATAGATAGATAGATAGATAGATAGATAGGATTCATTATTGCTTTTTATTGTTATTATGGGTTATTTAGTTTCTCACCAATCCTCTCAATTCGAGTGATGTCTCGCACCTCCGGAACCTTCGTGGTTGCCACCTTTCATAAATAAATAAAAAAGTAAATATATACATATAAAGTGTAAAATTGTGTATAATTTAAGTGTGCAAATTAAATACCAAGCTGCGTTTTAATGGTTCGTTGTCATCTTTATGTAATTTAATAAGTAACAGCCGTTAAGTGAGTGCGTTGCCATAGTGACACACGAGCGCAACACAGATTCCAGCCTAGCAGAACTCTAGCAATGAAATGCAGAAATGTGTAGACTGTACAATGCGGGAGCGTAATTTTACTACCGTGATGAAAATTTGTGTCAAATGCGCTAATAGTGCATTTTACATAGGGGAGTTTCATATTTCCAATAAAAACAGTGACATGCAAGCTAACCATCACAAACACAAGCTTTGGCTGCAGGCTAGTTAAAGAACCATTACCAAGAAGATTCTCAATTCCCGAATCTCTGGATAAAAGCCATTTTCATGAATGGACCTCAAAATCTCAAAGTTCTGAATTAAAATTGAATTTTTGTTGTAATAAATTGAAGCACATGTGCTAAAAGCGGCAAGCTCAAAGACGTGTTTAATGTTATTCACAAATCATTTCAAGGCTCTACAGACAGCACACAATAGTGGCAAATACATATATTATTTTGCATTCAACCTGCGAGAGTCGTATATTTCACAAAAATCCCGAAATAAAATGCTAAATATCAGACTTACCTGCGCTGCCATGTTCCCTCTCGTAAGGCGGTTGTATGAATGAGTGAGTGCGCAGCGGAAATCCGTCCGGGTGGAACACGTGACCTCGATCCTGAGTTCTGGATTAAACATCTGTTCGAATGTGCGTAGGCTACTGTACACTCAAAGTTAAACATTTTGCAATGAATTCTGTCATCGAGGTAAAACTCGCTTGTGATATTATACCTATACACTACAAATGCCAACAACTAGAACATCATTATGAAGTAAAACAAAATACACAAAAATTTAAATATGCGTTGAGGTTCATATATAATACAAGTAATATGCAACATGTCTAGCCTAGTCAAAATTTAGATGTAATATTAAAATTGTCATTATAATACAGTAGACAGGATGTGTTCTCTCAGTTGAGAGATCAAAATAACACTGAGTAAAAAAAAAAGCCAGATATGTATTAGTATTATTAAAATGTATTGTCATAGCCTGTGTGTGTCCTCTTATGTCAGATTTTTAAATGTAATCAAATTCAATCCGAATAAAAAGACACATTGGCTATTAACAATCAAATGAAATCACTATCAACAAAATCCATAGATAGATTCTGCATGAATTATGTTAAGTTAAAATATAACTTTTTTATTTAATTTAATTTATTTATTTTTATTTTATTTATTTATTCTTTTTTTAAAGATATGAACCTACAACCGCCAGTAGGTGACAGCAAGTAACTATTTTAAAGAGTGAGTTGAATACTTATATCAACCGATTCGTTTGCTAATTCATTTAACTTCGCAAACGACTGAACCGTGTGGACTGAACGTAGGCTATAGCCTGATTGAAACGGCAGCCCAGTCAAGCTCAATGGTAAGCCCCAGTCTTGGTCGCATCAGTGAGAATGGATTGAAAATAATAAACCAGTCAGTAATGTTTTGACTTGTATGGTTGTATGCTTTAATTTTTTTTTTCAGCAGGAGAGTTTATTCATTTTTGACTGTTTATACTAAGAGGAGGTAACCGTGCATCCGTCTAGTTGCAAATTGTAATCCACGAGATTCGGTGTACTTTCTTTTGGTCCAATAAGTAATATCTCTGTCTTATCCGAATTTAATAGGAGAAAATTATTGGTCATCCAATCTTTTACATTTTTAACACACTCTGTTAGCTTAGATAATTTAGAAGTTTCATCTGGTCTTGTTGAGATATATAGTTGAGTATCATCGGCATAACAGTGGAAACTAATCCCGTATTTTCTAATAATATTACCAAGGGGCAACATGTATATCGAAAATAACTGTATAATGGCTATTATTTCAAATTTCGTTTGAAGTACAAAACTACTTTAAAAAACGTAGTATTTGATGAAAAATAAAGGAGTGAAAAAAATGTATAGTTTAATTATAAATGTAAAAATATAAATTAAAACTTATAAAATTAAATTTTTGTGACCACCATGAGAAAACATGGTGGCAGAGAGAGTAGAACTCTGAACTACAAAACTATATTGATAAGCAATGCTTTCTTTATTTTCAATTGAGGCCAACACTGGGCTGATCAGTAGAAAAATATGAGTGTAAAGAAAATAAATCAGTGAAGTTTTATTTGTTCAAAAGCCCATTGTTGAGTCAGATGTGATTACAACCAGCAGAGGTCACTCTTGTAATAAGTTACTTGCCATTAGGACGATGACATCTTTATAATACTCCGATCTATGATTCAGCTCTTATTTAGGCAGCATCTGTGCATCATACATTAGAAATGTTTCCAATATGTCAAATAAATGATTCAACAACCATTTTAATTGATAATTTTATTATGTTATCATGCAGACAAAATTACCCACATAAATCAAACTTAAGATATACTGTAAAAAGCTTTTTCTGCACCTGATTAACCTTCATATTAATCAAGTATAATCACACAGATGGACACAACATGTCATTAAAGATATTAGACTTTTTGTAAGGTCCGTATTCTAGGAAAATGAGCTACACGATTTATTTAAATATTTTATATAATTCTTTGTAACGTTTTTAACATTTTTGTAAATTTGTAAAAATAGATTATATAAACATATTTTGGTATATAATAGATTAAAACTTTTAGTTTAAATACACTAACTATAATCAGCTTCACCAGAAACAGGCTTTCGTTTAAAAAAAAAAAAAAAAAAAAAAAAAGTACTTTTTTAAAAGCTGGTAGTAATGCCCTCATATCCCCTGTCCGGTTCAACCATTTACAACTGAGAAATAGTAATAGCAGACTCATACCAGACCCAGAAGCCAGGATATACCGGCTCACTGAAAGAGGCTTTAAACTGATGAATAAGTGACATGGACTCAGACACAGTGTAGAATGAAAGAGTGCCTCCTGCACAGTCCAGGAACACCCCGATACGGGAAGAGTAGGGTGTGTTAATCTCAACCTGGTCTTTATTGTGTCGAGCTGAGTAGCTGGAGTCAGAGCAGAAGAGACTCCAGGACTTGCGGTTGTAGCCAATACGAGCCGAGTCTCCGTAACCTGTTCTCTTGATACCTTTAAAAGTGACACCAATTGAGGCTCCCTCCCCGCTCCACTCCACCTCCCAGTAGTAGGCACCTCCTGAAAGAGCCTCTTTACACAAGACCTGGGGCAGGCATTCAAATCTCTGGTTACTGTCATTGTAAGCCTGAGGGTCTCTTTTTAGTGCTGCTTTCCGGTTGTTTCGGGAGAGGTATAGCTGTCTGTATGCTGTGCTGGGGTCCAGAGTTAACTGGCAGGCATCTATAAAATAAGCATGATAGACAAGAGTTGATCAGGACTGGTGAATTAAAATTTGTATGTGAATGTGCGAAGACAAACAGGGAGGTGAAGTTATGAAGACAATGAATCTCTGCCCCCTTTGCATGCAAGTATCTTAATCCATGTATATATATATATATATATATATGTTGCATTTTGGTGCTTTAATAGCTACATTGTTCTTTGAGACTGGATAAAGTAAGTGCCACAAGAGATTTTGTATACATCAAAACGCTGATGTGCACGGGTCAAGTTAAGACACACAAGACCACAGGTTTTATAGCACTATTATTAATTGAAAAATGTAAAATCAAAGAGTTAGCAGAGTCTACAGATCAACCATGCCACATTTGTAATGTCTCAGTTTTATTAAAAGAAACACAAAATAATACATATAAAAATAATACATAATACAAAATAATGACAAGACAGACACCATTGTATATTTATTTTAGGGTATCCTAGGATAGGATTTCTGATCTGGGAACAGTTTTGCTAATTATGGTCTCCAAATATGAACAGATTGGAGCAAATCTGATCCTAGATCGGCATTCCTAATGTATGGTGCAACATGCATGTGGATAAATCACCTGCCTAGTGGTTGAGTCTGCACATTGGCTCTCAGAGCTGGTTGGACATTTGGAGGTGCTTTCTGCCAGAGGTGTGTGAACGTCTCTGATCTAGAGGGCCGAGAGTGTCGATACACATTTAAGACACCCTATATATTTGTATATATATATGTACACCCTATATAGTAACTTAGCATAATTATTAGCTGACTTACACCACCACTCAAAAGTTTCAGATCTGTAAGATGGTTTTGAAAGAAGTCTCTTATGCTCATAAAGGTTACTTTTATTTGATCAAAAATACAGTAAAAACAGCAATATTGTGATATATAATTAAAAATTTAAATAACTGTTTTCTACTTTAAAATATTTTTAAATCTAACTTATTCCTGATGGCAAAGCTACATTTTCTGCATCATTACTCCAGTCTTCAGTGTCACATGATCCTTCAGAAATCATTCTAATATGCTGATATGCTGCTCAAGAAACATTTCTAATTATTATCATAAAGTTTAATTATTATTATTGTAACTAATTAATTATTATTAGGTTAAAAACAATAACTGTGGAAGCCATGATACTTTAAGGATTCTTTGATTAACAGAATGTACAAAAGAACAGCATTTATTTGAAATAGAAATCTTTTGTAACATTTTAATTGTCTTTACTGTCACTTCTGATCAATTTAATAATTAATCTCTTTGACACCAACATTTTGAATGGTAGTGTATGTAGATTGTTTTTGTCCTCTTAAAGACCACAATGTTCTTAGAAGAGAAGACAAAATGTCTAAAGTTTTGAGGAATGGCAGTTATCATGAATCACCCATTCACCCCCTCACTAAGCAATCTACGTCTGTTCTTACAATATGCTTGGACACAAACTCAGTATGCAAGGAATGATGTTATACTCCCACTACAGTTTGACATTTAACAGGAAGAATGCCAGCATGTTTTCATAGAACTTTATGCAAGCTTCTAAACATATAAAAATGTATATACTATTTTAATTAATCATCACCTGAGGTGAGAATTCTGTTGACCTTGAACTTTATATCATGTGCATGTTATCTCTACAACAGCGCCCTCTGGTCTTGGGCATACAGATAAAAAGGAAATTCTTGTATGAAATAAAACTTACACTGGAGGAACTCATCTCTTGTCCGGGGAGTGTTGCTGGGACTCTTGTACATGTCAACATCATCAGCTAGAAACACAATAAAAATAGGGTTTCGTGTTAGAATGATGTCTTCTATAGCAAACATATTATATTACTGACAAAAAGGAAGGACCTCTAGGTAATCTCTGCATGGTACTTTAGGTACTTTTCATGTGAGAATAAATACACTACCACTAAAGTTTTTTTAATACTTCTATTCAGTAAGGATGCATTAAATTGAAGAATACTGGAATTTTTTTTATATAAATCACAATTACTACAACTATTTTCAACATTGATGATAAGAAGAAATGTTTCTTGAGCACCAAATCAGCATATTACAACCACGTGACACTGAAGGCTGAAGTAATGGCTGCTGAAAAAATCAACTTTGCCATCACAGAAATAAATTGCATTGTAAAATTGATATTATATATGTTTTAGAACAGAGTTGTTTTAAATAATATTTCACAATTGTACTGTTTTTACTGTATTTGTAATCAAATAAATGCAACCTTGGTGAGCACAAACATTAAGAAATGTTACAGACCCCGACTTTTAAACGGAAGTGTATGTTTAACTGAAGGCCAAAATAAAACTTTTCATAGTGTGTGTGATTTTCATAGAAGAGATTAGCTAATAAATATGTATTTTAATGTGATGTCAGACTTAAGATCATTGCTTAGCAGCAGGCCAACAATTTCTTGGAGCACGACACTGGCTTTTGACAAATACCATTCCAAAATTCCAGCTATTTCGCACAAAGCAAACAGCAGGACAGCTAGAGTTTCCCATTTTCATTAACTTACACTTCATAGACCTTCTCTTCTTACGGTCCTCTAGCTGGCAGAATGGCATTTTGTTCACTGGAAGAGAATTGAGAGTTATGAAGTTATGAGTTTAATGGTTAAGAAGAACCACAATAAACTAGACAGAGCGCGATTTATTTACTCATTCTCATGGAACAAAAAGGGCATTTCAAAATGTGAACAAGACTGTCTCTGAAAAATTGTGGGTACTAATTACATTGGATTCTATGTTAGACAAAAGAATCCTGCCATACTGGACCATACCTGTCTTTGCCACCTTGACTAGCTCTTCATTGCTGAACTCATTTAGATGTTGTTTCATCTCAGAGACTGTTTTGGTAACAGTGCCAAAGGAGAAGTAAGGGTTCACTGTAACAGAGGGCAGCTCCTCTGCATCAGTCTGGGCAATCAGCATATGGTAACTCTGTGATAAAAAAAGAACAAATCTAAGTCTTATTTATCCCCACAATAGATTGCCCTGCACACTTATTTTCTCACATACTGATAGCTCTAGAGCAGGGGTGGGCAAACTTGGCCCTTCCAGGTCACTTTCCTTCATGGCTTGCGTCAGCACTGGTCAATGCATTGATTCCTATAAAGTGAAGCATCAGCTTCAGTTTTTCCCCCTGTTGTTTATCCCAGCGTTTACCCCTCGCGCCATAGCTTGTGACCGGAAGAGAAGAGGAGTCGTTTTGAGGGGGAGGGGAGGTTAACGTTTTTGATTAAAGATTACGAGGGCACATGAATTAAAAAAAAAATCATGAAGTGCACGGATAAATTATTTTTAATAAACACTACAGTATTCCATTAAAAAAATAAGTATTTTAAATTTTGATTTCATGGTGACTTTAACCCTGGGTAAACGGTCTTGTTCCTTGTTCCACATGTACCACAATGTTCACACAATACCCTGGGTTCGTAACTAATCAAAAGGTAGTCATGTTTTTAGACTAGGCTACATTTGTAAACCCTGGGTTATTTATTTTTACTACTACTAGCCACGTTTACTTATGTATCGCTTTATACACTACAAATGGTTTCCAAGAAGCTTTACAAAAATAAAAAAAAAATAAAAATCAATTTAGCAAATTTAATCAAACTAGACCGGGGTGGGCAAACTTGGCCCTTCCAGGTCCCTTTCCTTCAGAGTTTAGCTCCAACCCTAATCAAACACACCTGAACCAGCTAATCATTGTCTTCAAGACTACTAGAAGGCTACAGGCAGGTGAGTTTTATCAGGGTCGGAACAAATCTCTGCAGGAAAGTGACCTGGAAGGGCCAAGTTTGCCCATCACTGCTCTAGAGGAAACAAAAATATTTTACACTGTATTAAATAGTAGAAAAACTAAAATAAAAACAAAATAGTTTTATTGCACGCAATACATCCTGTGTGGAGTGACACTAAAATCTATCAAATCTCACCTGGATGAAATGAATATGGTCCTCAGTGCGAGAGAGTTGTGTCAGCTCATTGTCTCTCCTCTTTAGGTCAGCAATTTCATGGCCCAGACGCTCCATGTGGCCTTCAGCAGTGTTAAGTGCAGCCTTCTTATTGGTCGAGATGAGTTTGATCATTTCCTGTTGCATTCTTTCAATGGAATGAAGCATGTCACCAAACAGCTTTTCACTCTCCTGCAATGCCCGTTGTGCTGAACTCTGAAGGAACAATTGTAATCAGTATTCTATTTCTAACTCCGCTTCATTTTTTTTCTAAGAAATTCATAACCTTTTATATTTTATACACACATCTGTTTACAAAACATTCCTGCTTCATTCTGAGTATGAATTGGTCACACCAGACTGAGAATTAATGTTGATCTTGTATTATTATCTTGCATTATATATATATATATATATATATATATATATAATAGAAAATTACCTATACATTGCCATTAGAGTAAAATTACTGAACTTAAACATAGCAGCCTGATAAAAATGTTCATTTTAGATGAACATTTCAGATGGCACTTAGAGGCTTTTGCATCTGAACGCTTCATATATATATATATATATATATATGTTTAATTTACATATACACTATCCAGCCATACCTTGAGTGCATCCACAGCCTGTTTTCACTCTTCCATTTTCTTCACTCTGTCATGTTAGAGGCTTTTGCATCTGAACGCTTCATATATATATATATATATATATATATGATTAATTTACATATTCACTATCCAGCCATACCTTGAGTGCATCCACAGCCTGTTTTAACTCTTCCATTTGCTTCACTCTGTCATGGATCTTTTCCTGAATCTCAGCTTGGGTGGCGCCCAATCGTTGCTATGAACAATTAAAAACAACAAATTCATGACAATGAGGTGTAGTGACAGGAATGTTGTAAGCACAGCATCCTTTCACACCACAACACTTCCACATGTGCAGTCACTTTTGGATACTCTTTGTGCACCTAATATGAAACATTCTCATCATTTTAAAGTATTAACATTCTTTCACAATGAAACCCAACTTTGGCTATAATGCAAGTTATTGTGCAATAACATGAGTAGAACAATTGTGTTTTCTTTACTGTTAATAATGAAACCCTTCCTCACCAATACATTTCCTCATCTCCTTTTTGGGTGGAGATCACTCACTGGCCATGTTTGTTTTAGAAGGGTTGGCTACTCTTATACTCAATCTAGCATATACAGCATACAGAGAATAATTTTTTTTGCAAGAATAGGTGCACTGTTGCATACAGGAGGTTACAGGTTGAATGGTCTTTCATAATGTTACTTCTGCTGGTCATTATCGCCATTTAATCTGTTGCCATAACATATTCACCAGTGTAATATAGGTAAAAATATGATCCCAATTGCACTTTTTGTAGTCTTACCTGCATTTCCGCCCTTTCCTGTTCAGCAGACACCATGTCGTGGCCCTTATGCTCTTTCACTGTACACAACACGCAGATACACATCTGGTCTGTCCGGCAATAAAGCTCCAGACCTTTCTGGTGCTGCGGGCAAATCTGACGGTCAAGGTGTCCGATCTCATCGACCAACTTATGTCGTTTGAAGGTGGATGATTCGTAATGGGGCTTCAAGTGCTTCTCGCAGTAGGAAGCAAGACACATCAGACAAGACTTGACAGCTTTCAGCTTCTTCCCGATGCAGATGTCACATCCCACATCCTGGGGTCCCGCATAGTTGTAGTCAGGGGCCGGAGGGGCCGGTGGGAAAGAGTCTGAGTTTCTGAGGGATGAAGATGAATGGCGTGAGGACTGAAGGCGGCGTGGATTGGGCCTCTTGTTGTAGGTGACCCTGCACTGGGGACACATGTACTGTCCAGTGTGGTCTGCATGATCCCAATAGGTCTTGATACAGACAGAGCAGAAAATGTGACCGCATGGGATGGAGACAGGCTCCCTGAGATCTTCCTTGCAGAGGTAACAGAGGTCCTGGTCAAGCGACATGGTTAAATCCCCAAAGATTTCACAGAAGGAAATGTGTGCTCGTGTGCGATACAGGAAAAGTGAGTCTAAAGTACCAACACAGCATGTTATATAGAGTAAACAGGGAGGGAGGCTAAACTGGTTATGCAGAAACCAGCAAATGAATGGGGGAGTGGCTGAGGCACAGGTGAGGACAGCGATTGAGAGAAAGAAGAAACATGTGTCATCAGATGTTAATGGAAATGATGACAGTGAAGAAGAGAAGCATGAATGAAATGCATGATCTCAGGGCATAAAATTGTTCTGAGAGTTGCAGGACTCTAGAAAAAGCACTCTTGCATCACATACACTTGCATTTTTTTTTCTTTGATAAAAAGTGGTAAGCGATGATCTCATTGTTAGAGTGTTTATGCACAGTTTTAGGGGCCGCATGTTGGCAGACACCTCAACGTTGGGTATAGTGCTCCACTGCGGAGGAGCTGCCATGATGGATGAGTGCTTAGAGACCAAGTATATATTGACTTTTGGCACACTCCATCAAAGCTGGAGGGTAATTTATTTGGAGGGAGGATGAGTATACTTTGGGGGGGGGGTTTCCTCCTTGAAAGACTTTTGAGTAAGAAGAAAGTATTTTTTATATTAAGAGCCCTTTACCATCTAAATATCTGAATTGTGAATATAAGTAGGTGAGAGCATGGTGCAAGGGATGATTGGAGCATGAAGAGGGTTGTTACACTGTCACTTTGACCACTTAGACATTAGGTACAGGTTGAAATCGCTATCATTCATCACCACATCCAACTAAAGTGAGCCTCTGTGTACAGATATAAAAGGACAAATATAATTTTGAAAAGGAAAAAAAAACATTTTGCAATAACTTGATTTGCCATTTATCAGGTTAAGGCTTGTTAAACCACTGAACTAGTGTCATCTCAATAGCAACAGATCTCAACATCTAATCACCACTCAAAATTTTACATAAATGTTTTTTTAAAAATCTACAAATATCATGTCTGAGCAGGCGGGGTAGTTGTAACAGTACCTACTTTTACTAGACGCAAAAAGATGGAACAGTGCATAAGCCGACATTTAATATTTTATGCCAACTGTGAAAGTGACTTACATGCACAAACATACTTTCTGTTATGTTATTTTAATTATTGGTGTATGTTTTCTGTATTGGTTCAGCCATTTTCCAACTTGTTCACCTTTTTAGAATAATACCTTTTGAATCAAAAGCTGAACATGACATAGGTTGGAGATGAGGTTGACGGTGGATATTCTAAAAATAACTCTGAACAAGAAATTTGATTAACAAAACAAATGCATGTAGAAAATTTTACCTTCCCGTATAGGCAAGGTTGTATCAATAGCTTTCGTGTACTTTCCAATTAATTTGAACACTTTAGATAAAAGCTGTAGATTAAAAACAAACTAAATTTGTAGCAGATAAACATGAGGAACTTATATCAAAGTTTGAGATAATGTTGCAATTCATTAAATGATCAAATAATTCTTTGGGAGCAAAAATAACAGTGTGCCGATCTTTTTGCTTTTCAGATCATGCAAAACACACTCTCACGTTGAGTTACAGTTGTTTGCAAAAAGTATTACAACCATCTCCAGTCTGAAAACCAACTAACACTTCAAATGTTTTTAATAGTCTACTGCAGAAAAGAAGTGCACAACATTGAGTACATTTTTAAATTTACAGTAGCAGCTTTAACTGAAACAGCAGCTGCTGTGTCTTCCAGCAAAACCCATTTTCCTAAGACAAGGCGTTTATCCTGTTGCTCAAAAATGATGGAAATAAGTGTTTGTTTTAGATTAGCCTCTCTCATCTCTCTCAAGCATACATCCTCTGTAAAGCACAGTCCACAAAGCTCCAGGAATCTCTGTTGCAAAACAGGAAGTGGAAGTGAATTTGCAGTGGCTCACATTCAGTGTGGTGAAAAGCTAATTAGAACAATTCTACTGGGATTGCAAATCCACACCCATATTCCTCACCAAATCTGAGCCATTCCTTTTATTTGTCCAATTCCAATTGTTTTTTAAAACATTATTTTCCATTATAACTTCCATTATACGTGTTGTTCTTGTTATAGAAATTGTACATAACTGGATATTATCCAAAATCAAGTACGCAAATGGACATTTAACGCCTGCCCATCTCAAACTAATACTCAAGATTCCTTTTATAAGATGTGTGTCGGCTTGTATGTTTCAACAGCAAGAGCAAAAATGTTGGCAGGAATGCACCCAGATCTGATAAGTGAGATAACAGCAAGGCAAGAGAGGCCTGCTAAGGTGAAAGTTTCCACTGTTGGTGAGTATATCCAGACTTCAGCAGGACATGTGGTCTGACAGTGCAGGAAAGTCTGCAGCCAATCTAATGACGTGTCTGACTGCGGATCATCGGCTAGTGGTCATACCGTGGTGTTAAATCATAGCTCTAAAGGTCTTCAGATCAAAATAGCTGATCAATTAATAAATGGAACTTTATGACAGAGATAATTTGCAGTCTTAAAATAAAATTTGGAACAATAGTTATGATGGGTATATCTAATAGTTAAGCATAGTCTATCACTGTTTTTTCATGCAGTGTTTCAAATCTTTCCATAAATAAAAAAAGAGATTTTTTTTTATTCATATGTGTGAAAAAATGCTTTTCTAATAGAAATGTATTTTTCCTATAATATATCTCACAAAATGTTGTGCAGTCAGTCTATACTGTACTGCATGTAGAGGTTTTTATAGACGGCTGATCTTGTCTTTCCTGATCGCTCTGTAACTGAAACTGTCCTTCCACAGTGACACATTTGTAGAAACGTGTAGACATGAGTGTATCGCAGTAATAGTGTGACTGACAATTTACCTTTCCCTGTCTCTCACATTTGTTGAGAAAGAGTTGCATGTTCGGCCTACTCAGACTATTATTTCACAAACCTTTTGTACATGAGGATAGTTGATAAGAATGTAACAGCAAGCAAAAGAAGAAAAGCAATATGTGGGCTTCAGACATAATTTCAGTTATCATGTGCTAATATCACTAACCCAGACATTCCTTCAGTCAAGCAAAGGAAAATGTATCAATGTCAACAGTGAACTCACATGAAGCTAAATTACTATCGCTTTTAGTGCACAGAATGCTGGTCTTCCTTTGTGATTTTTGAGAATTTCGTTCTGCACAGCCTGTTCAATTTTCAGATGAGCAGCCAAACATATACTCCCCCCCCGACGTAAGAAGCCACAAACAAACCCCCCCCCCCCCCCCCCCCAGCCAAGACTCACAAAAGTGACCATTGTTCATAGGAAACACTTGCAAATACCTTGTTTCCACGCACTCCATGCACTGACCAATCAGATGGACAGAGGCAACCTCTTGGTTTTTACAATAACAAGATGCACCTATGAACACTCACTCTCCACACTCACTCTGTCACACTCCAAAGGGCACACACCCCTTAATCGGGTAGTTTAATGAAACTTGTCTTTTGACCCTTAATATACTGTACACAAGGAAACACAAGACCTCTGGCAGGCTTAGTCAAGTATGCAGCTCCTTCAATAGGAAAAAGCTCCCTCGTGAACCAGTGTGAACTCAGCGGGTCAACATGAGGGTGTGGAGAACAATAAAGGTTGTGTTAAAGGAACTGATTTCTTTTGTACTGTTTACAACATTTCCTCTCTAAGAACTATGAAGACCATGAGAACAATATGAGGACAGACAGTCCATGAATAGGCCTGTTCCTTCATTTTAAAATCATTACGTCATGCTGCATCTGGAGAAAACAGCAAAAACTGATGTAAGATTTGCAATTAGAGGCCTATACTGACATGCTAGCCTTTTTACTATGAGTTAATGAGTAATCACAGCCTAAACCTTGCACTTTAACTTCTGGAATCTGCTCAACTCTGGGAAAAAGGGGAAGAGAAACTAGCTTATCAGAGAGCAGACCATATAAGGAGAAAGGTGAAACTATTTAAAAAGTAATGCAAGATTTGTGTTTGGGGCAGAGCTGATGACAGGACCTTGTGTAACGAATCAGCATGTAATAGGTGTTGGTTTCTTTTAGTGTGGCGTCATCTGGGCTCTGGCTGGACTAACGGCTAAAGCAGAAATACACAAAAATATATCAATAATTAAAAAGAAATCAACCACAATTCATGCGTTTTCCTTTCAACCACAAGTTTGGTTTTTCCCACACAGCCCCAAACACTTCCAGGAAAAAGAGTCAGAAAAAGCTTCACAGTCACAGAAAGAACCTCTTTGGCATGAGCTAATAAGTTGCTGGTTGCATAATGTCCTGTACATCATCAACGATGCAGGTGCATCTGCAGCTGGTGACAGAAGTCACATGGTATTTCACGTCCTATGAAAACTTAGCCTAAATTCATTCATGCCCTGCCCCCAACAGATTCACAGGATATTTAGTAGCAAAATAGGTGAAACTAACTCAGAGACTCTTAAGGTGTGGTAAGCATTTGAGACCAAGGTATAAATAATTAGGGGGTGTGGGGTGTGGGGTATCTACCATCTCTGATCAAACCCTCCTAAAGGAAAACAAAGACAATTTTAGAGATTTTTTTTAAAAACGTCTGACAAAATTTTCAGTATCCCTAAAATGAATCATAATGTTTGTCTGAAAATTTAAAGGGATAGTTTGCCAAAAATAGTAAAACATAAAAGAAAGTGTTTTGAAAAATGTCTCTGTGTGTTTTTTTTCTTTTAAATATACAAGGGAAGTCAAAGGTCACCAAAAGTGTTATTGGTTACCAACATTCTTCAAAATATCTTCTTTTTTTGTTCCACTGAAGAAAGTCTGTCATTCGGGTTTGGAACAACATGAGTGTGAGTCAATGATGACAGAAGTTTTATCCCTTTAAGGCATTCTAGTTTTTTTTTAATTACCCTGTATATAATTTATTAATCATAATATTTATAAAATTATACACATTTTTTTCTTTTGCCAATATTGACCATTTCTGTTTCAAAATTCTAACAGTGTTGCACAGCATTCAAAAGAGGTGTGTGTGATATTATGTCACGCATGACTCATGCACATCATATATTGCACACTTTTCAAATACTGCAAGTTCTTTTTCATTGCAGTTAATTAGAGATTTTTTATTTAAATCTCTGTATTGCCTCTGGGACTTACAAAGAGTGCCTGTATTATTTTAACCACAATTAACAACGCAAATAAATCTAGTAGTATGTCAAGATAGCACAATAACAGTGTGCAAATATTTGTAGCTAGCTCAAATGTCAAATTTGAAAATTCTACAGGTTTGAAATATTATAAAACATCCTGAAATACTGTTCATTCTTTTTTTTTCTGCTACACCCATCGAAAAACAAACTGATGACGCATTTTCAAGTCTGCAGCACCCATTCCAGTTCAACTGGCCTTAGTTCATACATTCAGATCAACTCACCTCACACACTGTTACTATTGTTTGTTTAGTGGAGTGAGCAGGGTACCACATGCCCTTGTATTGTAAAGACAGTTTCAATGCAATACATTTTACAGTGAGAACTTTATATGCCATATTATATACTGCTTTATATACTATATAGGTGTGCTACAGAATGAAATATATTATGTCTAAATAGTTAAATAAAAAAAGCTAAAGTTTAATATTAATTCTAAAAATTGTAATATCAAAAGAATCATTATTTAACTAAGCTCAGGCTGCAGTAAGTATTGAACCCAATAATATTTAAAGAATAAAAGCAAGAGAGTACAGCAAGCATGAAAAAACAAGCTTCGTAACACATCAGAGCAAACAAGAATGGCCAATTATTCACAGAATGTGGTTTTAGGGTAACTGATGCAAATATCGTTCAGCTCCTCAGCTAATAGATAAGCAGTTTATGTGTGTGAAACAGCTTTTCATGTTAAGTTTCATCCTGGATGGCCCTGCTTTGTACTACAATTCATTCACTCTTGACTGTACCTTTTTTCTTTAATGTCTTTCACTCCACCCCTGGCCCCTCCCCACCCTCTCTCTCAAGACTCCTGGCTCAACCTGTTTATCTGAGCTGGGTTGAGCTCTAATCTCTCTCTCTCTGTGTGTGTCTGTCTCCCTCCCTTCCTCTCTCTCTCCAACGCACTCCCTCAGTACAAAGGGGAGGGCTTTGCTTCCTTTAATTAATAACCTGTGAAATTCAGAAACTCAAGGCTGTCTGCAGTAAAACACCAGCCAAGCAGCGTTTGGCTCCTTTTTCTCTATTGGAAACATTTCAGACATTTGGTTTTTGAATAAGGTGAAAAAATATGGCTGAGCAAACGTCTCCAGACTACTTCAGCTGCCCTCTATGTACGGAGCTCCTGAGGGACCCTGTGGCGATCCCGTGTGGTCACAGCTTCTGCATGGACTGTATCAGTGGCTACTGGAACGAGGCTGATTATACTGGTATCTACACCTGTCCCCAGTGTCGGATCACGTTCACCCAGAGACCTGTGCTGAGGCCGAACGCCACTCTCACCAAAGTTGCAGAGAAGATCAAGAAGACCGGCTTGAACTTCATGCCTCCAAGTAATGGAAGCTATGCTGGCCCTAGCGATGTTCCTTGTGACTTCTGCATTGGAAAAAAGCTCAAGGCTGTCAAGTCCTGCCTCAACTGCCTCGCCTCTTACTGCGAAAAGCACCTGAAGCCCCACTATGAGTCTACCACCTTCAAGAGGCACAAGCTGGTGGATGAGCTGGGGAACCTTGACCGTAAGATCTGCCCTCAGCACCAGAAGAGCTTGGAGTTGTTCTGTCGTACTGACCAGATGTGTATTTGCGCCCTCTGTACTGTAAGCGAGCACAAGGGGCATGACATAGTCTCAGCCGAAGCAGAAAGGAGTGAAAAACAGGTAAGGAAAATGTATTGCTTGAGTAAACTTTACTAGGTTACTGAGAGGCTATGGGGTATAGTGGCTGTGGGGTTACAAGCTGAATTTGTTATGTATATGATTATATTACTTAACAAGAAATGCTCTTGAGATTATATAACAGAGGTTTTCTTCAAATTCAGCTGCCAAGAAGCCATGAAGATTCACTGTATAACCGGTTCTGTTATCGCAAACACACTGGTCTAGATCATTACCAAAAAAAACAAAAAAAAAATGATGAGGAAATATGGAAAATAAAGGGAGGAGATGAAGATTAAACAGATAGAAATGTAGTGAGGTTAGTGAAACTTTCATCCAGATAGAGTTTTCCAATACAACTCCCAAACTATAAGAGTCACAAAAGGGTGTGTTCCTTTACAATGGACAACTCAGAGGTTACTTGATTTAACCTATGTCCTAAACTGGCCAAGAGAAAAATAACTGTAATGAGCAACAGGAGATGAGAAACAGGGCAGGTCTGGATTCTGGTGTAGGGAGAGGCAAGGAATGTGAATTCAAGAAAATCAGACGGGAGCTTACAGACCATCCCCAACCTCCCCCCGCGCTACGAGTGAGAAAAAATAGCACACTGCTTTTTGTACCTTGACCCAAAGTCATCATAAACCTCAGCAGATGAGTATAGCTGAAAGAAATGTTGACAACCGCCTCTTCAAATGTGAGTTTCACTTGAAAAACTGCTCAATGAAACTTGAGTCACTGTATGAAATAACTATTAGGACAGTAAAAACAAACATCTCACCAAAACTATTTATAGATACTGGCCAGATGTTTACTGTTGTATCAGTACTCTGGAGCTCTGAAAGGAAGGAAGGCCTTCAAAGGTTTAAGATTTAAAAGTGTTTCCTTCAATTGATCAGTACTGAACAAGCTTAAAACAGGGAGCACAGCAGTTGATGTGTTTTTGTACAGTTTTGACTAAACTGTCACGGGTGCTGTTTAGATACAGTAATTATATCTGCAATCTAATACTTATCGCAGGCACTAATTGCGAATGGTTTGTTTGTTCTGTTAAATGTAGGGAATCACAAATTTAAGCCCTCATGTCCCATGGCACACACTACACACACACACACACACACACACTTTTATTCACCCCCTCCCCAGATTCTCCACATTCCTTCAAGCTTATTTTGAAGAATGCTTCGGTGAGCTTGGCAAGGGGTTGCTCTGAAGCCCCCCTTCTCTTACCCTAAAGAATCAAGTGTGTGCACCTTGAAATGTCTCTCCGGTGAGCAGACCCAGCTAGTTTTTTCATTCCTGGCATGATTAACATTCCCCTCTCTTTTTGAAGATAAAGGCATCCATGTGAAGCAAGTTCTTCAAATTCTAGAAAAAGCAGAACATACATGAAGATCTGTGACGTGAGAGGAAATGTTGTATTATGTAGCAGTACATGCACTGAATTATCATGAAGATGGCAATCAACAACACAAAGTATTTGTGTTCTAATTTAATCTGTCAATAAAGACTAAGGTATGTTTTCTCTTATTTCATGGACAGAAACTTCTTGGAGTGTCCCAGGCAGAGATCAAACAAAAATGCCAGCAGAGGACCAAAGAACTAGAGGAACTGAAGACAGCGGTGGATTCTCTCAAAGTATGTTTTAGATTCAATTTGTAACAGTTTATTTTATCACCACTGCTCATTTCAAAGTCACACCATAATCTATTAGACCAAATAAGAACAACTGAATGTACTGCTTTATCTGGGCAAAGGTGAAATGGCACAAGACCTTTTATCTGTTAAGTCAGTGTGTAACTGTTTCAATCTGGGAAAGCAAACAGTCCTTGAAAGTGGCCATAATTGTTCTTTTGTTCTTTATGGGGTAATCCAGTGCTAGTCTTCAGATACATGCTGATACATGTTTTTTTGTTGTTGACTGCAGCAGCATTTTACTGAGTTGTAAAGCTTATCCAGAAGTTATTCTTGCAAAATCAATGCACTAAAACAAAGAGACACAAACAGTTTCCTACTGAAAGAATGGACAATGAACTGTCACTCTTAAACTTGACAATTTTTTACCACAGAGCTCTGCACAAAGGGCAATGGCTGAAAGCAAAAAGATGTTTGATGAGATGATCGCCTCCATTGAGAGGATGAGGTCAGAGGTCAACAAACTGATCAACATCAATGAGAGGGCTGCATTCAGTCAGGCGGAGGGGATGATGGAGCGACTGGAGCAGGAGATTGATGAACTAAAGAAAAAAGAGACTGGACTTAAACAGCTTTACAGCACTGAGGATCACATCCACTTCTTACAGGTACTTTAGGACAGGAGTTTTCAAAATAGGGTCTGGGGATCCCCAGGGGGACAAAGAGGGTTCTAGGGGGTCTGTAAAAATTTTAGAGAAAAAAAACATATCAAATATTTTTTTTTATTTGCTTACAATATCCATACAAAAGCCACTTATTTAAGTTTATATAATATTGTTTTTCCCCTTATGCTGAAAAAATTGCACCTTATATACTATAAACTATTCATATAGTATATATAGCTGTTTTTATATGTTAGGAAGGGGGACCCCCACAAGGCATCAAAAAGGCTTTTCAAACTTTTTGGCATCAAAACTTTGCATGAGCTCATTGGGCTGTATACTCCACATTTTATGCACTGATATTTCTCTCTTTTTAAACAGAATTTCCATTATCTCTGCACTCCGACTGATGACGGCTTTATACCCAGAGTGTCTCTGAACCCAGACTTCTCCTTCAGTGCAGCCAGGAAAGCCGTGGCTGAGATCAAAGAGAGGCTGGAGGAGCTGGGCAGAGACGAACTGCGAAAGATCTCAAAATCAGGTCAGAGCACACAATGCACCATACATCAGGTACAGGCAAAGTTTTTTGGGTGAATTTGCTCTTGCTTGCTAATCTGAACACACTGCCCTCTTTTTTATACAAACTTGGACAGTAAAGTGTACAGCTGAGCTTAGTTTCTCTCTAAAGAGGCACACTGTGCACTTTTGTTACTGAATATAAAATTGTATAATTTCTGGGCTCGCTGTAAGAAATAACCAACAATTAAACAGAACAGTCTTTAACTCTGACAAGTCAGGCCTTCTGGCACCTAGTGCACATGACTAATAGTACATTCTCAAGTTAGCAAGGAAGTCGTGATTACATGTAGAATGTAAACAGGGCTTACAGTTCCTCCACTTCATTTCAGGGCTTAAAGTTCCTCCACTCACTCCACCTTCCAATTCACTGTGCAAGGTTCAAATGATAAACAAAAGAGCTATTCTGATTGGATGAAGTAGCTAGTAAACAATTCTATTAATAGAATTTGAAACAATATGATTTAGTGCCTTACTTAGATCTGCTGGCATAAATCTAGCATATTTAAAAAAGAAATGTATTGTAAATAAAGTTTTCCTGATGTGTACTTTTTATAACAGTGAATGATGTACCAGTGTACACTGTGGAGAATCGCACCAAGGAAAAAACCAACAGAGGTAACACAAATTACTTATACTGTATATTGATTTACACTGATAAGCTATAAACATGGTCTAAAAATTGCAATATGTAAAAACACACATGACAAAATACACAACCGTTTAAAAGTTTGGGGTCTGTAAGTTTTTTTAAAATGTTTTTGACAGAAGTCTCTAATACTCAACAAAGCTGCAATTCTTTGATCAAAATAAAGAAAAAGAGTATTATAAAATAGTATTACAATTTAAATTAACTGTCTCTATTTGAATATATATATTAAAATGTAATTCCTTCTTGTGATAGCAAAGGAAGGAATTACAGCAGCCATCGTTCTTCGGTGTCACATGATCCTCCAGAAATCATTCTAATATGCAGTATGCAGACAGAGTATGCAGCAAGTAATATTTCATTTATCAATGTTGAACAGTTGTGGTGCTTTTGAACAATTTAATGCATACTTGCTGAATAAAAGTATAAATCTTACAGACACCACACTTTTAAATGTTAATGTACATACAAATTGGGATATGCCATATTAAACTGTGTTTCTTTGTGTTCAGTAAAAGAAGTTCATACAGTGGACAGTTCACCTCCTGCAGAACCCAGGAGCAGATCTGAATTTCTGAAATGTAAGTATCTAGAAATCACGGTTTTTACATTTAGATAATCTAAAACTTGGAGTTAATCTTTAAAAACACTAATAATTTAATTACATATAATCTTAAACTAATCTTAAAATTAATATTAATTTCTCATAATGCACACTAAGATGTCCTGTGATGCCTAAACTGACTAAATTGATTGGCATTTAAAATGTGACTAATGGTAGTTTTCAGTGTTAGATTTTTTCTTTGATCAAAATAAAGAAAAAGAGTATTATAAAATAGTATTACAATTTAAATTAACTGTCTCTATTTGAATATATATATTAAAATGTAATTCCTTCTTGTGATAGCAAAGGAAGGAATTACAGCAGCCATCGTTCTTCGGTGTCACATGATCCTCCAGAAATCATTCTAATATGCAGTATGCAGACAGAGTATGCAGCAAGTAATATTTCATTTATCAATGTTGAACAGTTGTGGTGCTTTTGAACAATTTAATGCATACTTGCTGAATAAAAGTATAAATCTTACAGACACCACACTTTTAAATGTTAATGTACATACAAATTGGGATATGCCATATTAAACTGTGTTTCTTTGTGTTCAGTAAAAGAAGTTCATACAGTGGACAGTTCACCTCCTGCAGAACCCAGGAGCAGATCTGAATTTCTGAAATGTAAGTATCTAGAAATCACGGTTTTTACATTTAGATAATCTAAAACTCGGAGTTAATCTTTAAAAACACTAATAATTTAATTACATATAATCTTAAACTAATCTTAAAATTAATATTAATTTCTCATAATGCACACTAATATGTCCTGTGATGCCTAAACTGACTAAATTGATTGGCATTTAAAATGTGACTAATGGTAGTTTTCAGTGTTAGATTTTTTTTTACTTTATTTAGACCAAATAGTATAGAATTGTTATTGGTCAGTTATACATTGCCACGACATGAAATTATTGGTAATGCCCAGAATTTTTAAATTGTTCCTAGTACAAATTTTTTTTTTTCTGTCATTTTTACTAATTAAATCAGAAGGATTCAAATACATATAGAGGTTGATATACAAAGATCTGTTAAAAGCAACCTTTATCTTTGTGCCCATCTCCAGACTACTGTCAGCTGAGGCTAGACCCACAAACTGCGCATAAGGAGCTGTACATATCGGAAGGAAACAGAAAGGTGATTAGAACCCGAGACCCGCAGCCATACTCAGACAATCAAGATCGCTTCGATAGCTTTGCCCAGGTTCTTTGTCGTGAAGCTCTGTCAGGTGGCCGCTACTACTGGGAAATTGAGTGGAGTGGGGAATTCTCGATCGGAGTGGCCTGTCGGGGCATTAGCCGTAAGGGTAAAGGCTCCCTTTGCTTGCTAGGCTACAACGATAAGTCTTGGAGCCTCCTCTGCTCTGACACAGGGTACTCAGCCTGGCATAACAGGGTAGACAAGGCTGTTAGCGGCCCTCACTCTTCAAGAATAGGGGTCTTTCTGGACCACTCTGCAGGGCTGTTGGCCTTCTATAGTATTGGTGAGACTATGACACGTCTGCATCGTTTCGAGACCACATTTACTGAGCCCCTCTATCCTGGGTTTGGGGTTGGAACATCAGTCAAGATCTGCCAATTAAAATGAACACTACATGAGATGTGTGCTTTTAATGAAGAATCTGAAGTGAGGGACAGACAATTTTGCTCTTTGTTCTGTTGTTCAATTTTGTATATATATATATATATATTTTTTTTTTTTAACTCTGTCTTTTATGCTGAATGCCATTTGTCAGCTGTCGTTTTACAGGTTCTGGAAGAATAAAATTTTTTTTTTTTTAGTAATGATCGTGCAAAGTGCAAACTATATACTATTCTCTTAAATAAAGGCTTAAATTAAGAAAAACTCTTCAAGATGCTAAAATCTTTTTCAGTTAATATTATATGGAATTCATCAATGTGTGTATCCAAAAGTCATTGTAAAGCAACATTATTCATCAACGGCTTCTTCATATTTCAATAAAGTTTTAAAGTTGTAATACATACTGGTCTCTGATGAAATAAATGTGATCATATATCTTTTAGTAAACATAGTCTTGTGGTTTTGCTGCTGAAACCACCACATAAAAAAAATCATCTTAGTTAACACATTACACATATTTAAAGTATGAGGAACATTACATTGCCAAACCTCTTCTGACTTTCACAATATGTGATCAATTTTTAGACAGTTATACCAAGTGGTGATTTTGAATGAATGCTGCATAATAAATTGAGAAAAGTATTTTCTGTCTTGCAAAAACAATGCTCAGGAGGCAGAGTTCCAGAAGTCAAAATTAGACTTTATTGCAAGAAGACAACAAAGCCGAGATGCCTACAGAACATCTAAATCGGTCTCTGTCCAGACTACCATCTTTGTACAATTTCATTATCGGTCACTGTCCAATGAGCGTTCAGATCATTCTTTGATACGTCATTCCCAGTACTTTTCCACAAGTGTTTATTAGTTTTCATAATGCTTGCTTTCATTGTAGAAAACCACCTGCTAGTCTGTTTTTCAAGAGATTTTAACTTCTTTTATCTACCACTTTCCGGGTGCCCAAGGATGCAGAGGCATATACATTTTAGGATTTCAATGAATTTTACACACATGATCTATTTCGGCATTATCTCGCATCTTCCCATCTTTGGTACTTCCTTCTGTATTCTCTATTCATAAGTGCAGTCATGCAGGCCACTAGGCCATGAGTTCTACATAGTCAGTCAGTTTGGCCTTGAGGCTTTCAAATGCACCCAGCTCACATATGATGCCAACTAACTTTCACAAACATGCAAAGTAACTTCTTCAATTGTTTTCTATAGGGTAAATAAAATAGTTCATCAATAGTGGGTGTTTCTACTGCTTGATGCTCTAATGTTATTGATGAGAAAGTGAGAAAGAAAATATAATTACATATGACATGTATTGGCAGCAAAACTAAGTCATTTATTTTGACAAGAAGTTTATATATATATATATATATATATATATATATATATATATAGTTTAAATAAACATTCTGGTGGTGAAAGTGTTTGTATATAAACTGCAGAAGTAAGTAATGCATCCTACCATGAACAAATATGATAATGAATAAATCAAACACATGAACGTTTATGAATGAAAAAAAGAAGAACTCTCCCAGAATGTGACGATTTCTGACACACTTTCTAAAGCTTCAATTTTTCATTTTTGTGTGAACTCCTTGAAACATTTAGTGGTGCTGTTATGGTTAACAAACCTCGAAAGTTACTGAGGTTTTTGGAATAAACTACAGATGGATAGTTGAGGTTAACAGTTTACTTTGTGTTACCTTACGGGTTTAGTCGTTAAACCTGCTTTCTGCTTTCACGGTTTTTAAGACAACCTGTGGACTGTGGACAGTTTGCTTCTTTGTTTGCAAGCATGACTGATATTAGCAGATGTCTGGTGTCCTCGTGTGGCTATAAGAGGAAATACAACTTTTTAGAAATCACTTTTTAGGATCATGTTTATAAACCTGTGTACGATCAGATACATATGGTGGTTTCATAAACCAAAATGGCTCAAGTTAGAATACTGTTTTGTGAATTCTGTCCAAACAATATATAAATATAAAGAGTAATGTTTTCATAAAAACAGAAACCAAACTTGTTTTCATAAATGTAAGTAATTTCATAGAGTTAATTATTAAAAAAGGGAGACCAAAACAATGATTTTATATTTTTGCCCTTTACATTTTTGCTGTTTCATGAATTGTATTAATGTTCGTAAATTAAAACGATTATAAAAGGCTGGTTTAACGGCAGGTTCCCCCAGATGTTGTAACGCCCCGCAGTGGAAGTGTTCAAAAGCCTTGCATTATTTCCCTTGAAAGTCTGCTTTCTGTTTGTAAGGGGTTGTTTTAAGAAGTTATAAACTAAAAACTAAACAAATTAAATGCCTACCTCTTCTGTTTTTAGGATTTTTTAATTATTTATTTTTAAAGAATTTATTTTCAATGAACTCAAAATAAATGTTGAAGGTTAGCGAATCTGCGACGGGTGTTTTACCTTCTGCGTAATCGCCTTGGAAACGAGTTGTATTACGTTTGTTAGCCATGAGCTGCTAACCTAACCCACCATGTGCATCATCTACCTGCCTTTCGACGTCTATCGGTAGAATTATCGCGCCGATTTGACACTTTGAGCAAACGTTTTACATTTCATTTATTTTTTAAATCTCATACACAATAGAAATGTCAAATTGTTGTCTTAGAAGCTAGCTCGCTAGCTAAGTTAGAAACAATAGGTCTCGTCAAAAATGTCTCCTTTTCCTTTTTTCTCTCTATACTTCAAGATGTTCAAGATGAAAATATTATTAATTGGACCTAGTGAGGTAAATCGTTTGAGTGTGTAGAATGCTGTGTATCTTTATTTATTTGTGTCCATCACTGATTTTCATATTTCATATTGATAGTGTGGGAAAACAGTATTGGCCAGTTTTCTGTCTGACACAACAGAAACAATCGGAGCTGATTACAGCCCTACACAAGGAGTAAGGTGGGTTGATTTTAAAGATATTGTTGCAACAAATACACATTTTTGCTGCCTGGCCAAAAGTTATAATTTTGTTAGCAATTCAAATATGACATTTAATTTCCATCTAGGATACTTGAGTTTGAATCATATGGCAACAAAAAATCAGCATATGAAGTGGAACTATGGGATTGTGCGGGTGATTTCAAGTAAGTTGACCAAATGCAGTCCCTTTTCCTGAGCCAGCCTTAAGTTGTCAAACAATTCTGATTTATTTCGGAGTAAATTAATTCAGTATTGTATGTGCACAGATTTGAATCATGCTGGCCAGCTTTGATGAAAGACGCCAATGGGGTAGTTACTGTGTTTAACCCAGATGTGCCCAGTCATCTAAAGGAAATAGAAACCTGGCATTCTACATTCATCTCCTCACAGGGACTGCAGGATGCCCAGTGTCTGCTCATAGCACATCATAAACCAGGGAGCGGGGCTGGCACTACCCGCCCACCATTAGGTAATTTATCTTCTCACTACAGCATTAGCTGCATTAGATCATCATCAAGTGCTTTTATTTGCTTTTTGGTTTGAAACTGAATGAAAAGGAGTTTTTTTTTCTGAACTCCCCTTCAAAAAGTTGCTTAGAGTTGCATATGACAAGTTATTTTCAAAACCTATTTAACTTATCCTCTGTGTAGCCCCACAGTTAAACAAGTTGCCTCTCATTCACTCAATCCTTGAGGAAGAGCCTGAAGATGTTCGACAGGAGTTCCACAAATACTTGGGAAATGTTATGCGGATGCTATCAGAAAATCAGGAGCGAGAAGAAATGTCACTTATTACATAATTTTGTATAATTCTATATTGCACATAATATATAGGCTACAACGCATTTTTCTTTCAGCTTCTGTATTTTTCCTCCACAACTGCATTAAAAATCACTTTGACCTGGTAAAACTATTTTTATTTTCAGATACTTTCACTCATTAACACAAAAATGAAAGACTTTGAATGACATTGGTTATGTAGTGTAGTGTTCTATAAGTTTTTTGTCTACAAGTAAGAATTGACAGGTGATAAACTGTAAACTTATATCCATGAATTCCACCATCTATCAGACCAAGATTCAGCAACATCGTAACATTCTCCTGGGTACACTGACTGCCATGTTATTAAAAGCCCACTGGAATTAAAGAAGCATGAAAGCTGTTCATTATTTAATAATATTCATTTATTTAGTTCCTGGATTCCAAGAATCTGATAAAGAAAACGGACAAAGCTCAGCAAAGAGAACAAGCAAACAGGACAGTCCACATTTATACATCATAGCCAATAAGGCCTCTCTTCCCAATGATCTCGCCGATGTAAAACCACATCAGAACCTCTGTGGCAACGAGTCCGTTCCTCAGAGCATCCTGTGGCAAAAAAATAAAAGTGATGAGACGTATTACATAAATATTCTTGGAACTACTAATCAGGTTTTCCAAAATGATTAAATGTGCAATTTAAAGGGGTCATATGATGCAATTAACATTTTTCCTTTCTCTTTGGAGTGTTACAAGCTCTTGGTGCATAAAGAAGATCTGTAAAGTTGCAAAGACTAAAGTCTCAAAT
>NW_015505271.1:2054010-2055244 GCF_001515645.1 Sinocyclocheilus grahami | reverse complement strand
TTCAACCCAAATATTCAGATGTGTGCAGCGCATTTTATGGAGGACTGTTTCCTGATCCTGGAAGAGTAGACTACAATGCCGGCTGTTCTGACTCACAGACTGCAAGTAAGTTTTCATTTAAAGGATTTGCCACTGACGATTCAAACGCGAGTTTTGAGCAGTGTAGAGTAGCACTTGTTTGTCATTTCTCCGATCACAAATGCAGACATGGTTTTATGTTTAAGTGGCACGATGCAACGTGTAAAAACAGTATAAATCATAATCATAATAATTATAATTATGTCCCCACTAGATGCAACAAATGCCTTGTTTGTAATGGGTTTTAATGTTTTTGTCTCGTCGCTCCGGCCGGACAGGGCATCACAGTATGGTAAGGGGCGTAACATTTCCGTCACACGCTTGAGGTATTCGGCCAATCACAATGTAGAGGTCTGCTACCCGACCCAAGTCCGACGGGTCCCGAAATACTTTTTCGGGTTAATGTTTAATGAATAGCTTCGGGTTGGGCTCGGGCTTATAGCTAAACTAAAATTATATGCAGTAGCCTAGGCTACGCTGCTTTCATAGACGCATGCACACACATTAGTGCACACGACAACAACAACACAGCACGGAAACTTTTATTAGTAAAATAACTTCGACAGTCTACTGACTCACAACTTTATATTTCTCTGCAAAATCGCTGTTTTTGAAGGAACTAAGCCTCATTGCTTGTAGAGAGAGGCGTGCAGACGCAGGTTCACACACGCAACTTTCATCCATCTCTCTCTCGCTAATTCAAATAAATGATATAATTAATTAATTCAAATAAATGCGATCTTACCGCTCTGCATCTCTGTGTCTTATTTAAAGCAGGCCGAATGCTAACTAGCCTTAACTGACGAAAATGACCATAATTTGCACGATGGAAGAATTATCGTCTTGTCGTATACAACCATTCAAAAACTCAGCAGAATTTATGTGACCGCTGCACCTGATGTTCATAAACTTTCATAACTGGTAAGTGTTTTTTCTTTTGCCTTGTGAACTGGCCGAGCCTTAATGATTCTGTTTCTTTACATGTATTTGTTTCCTGACCATTGCATGCAATCGTGAAATACAGCATTTGTATTTTTTTTAATTGGCCATTTGTTGTGGGGAACGAAAAAAAAAAGATTTCGGGTTCGGGCTCTAAATTGAACTGTGCCGCTCGGGTCGGGTTCGGGCTTCAGTTTAAAGCCTGTGCAGACCTCTA
>NW_015505271.1:2027291-2053140 GCF_001515645.1 Sinocyclocheilus grahami | reverse complement strand
AACTAAGCCTCATTGCTTGTAGAGAGAGGCGTGCAGACGCAGGTTCACACACGCAACTTTCATCCATCTCTCTCTCGCTAATTCAAATAAATGATATAATTAATTAATTCAAATAAATGCGATCTTACCGCACTGCATCTCTGTGTCTTATTTAAAGCAGGCCGAATGCTAACTAGCCTTAACTGACGAAAATGACCATAATTTGCACGATGGAAGAATTATCGTCTTGTCGTATACAACCATTCAAAAACTCAGCAGAATTTATGTGACCGCTGCACCTGATGTTCATAAACTTTCATAACTGGTAAGTGTTTTTTCTTTTGCCTTGTGAACTGGCCGAGCCTTAATGATTCTGTTTCTTTACATGTATTTGTTTCCTGACCATTGCATGCAATCGTGAAATACAGCATTTGTATTTTTTTTAATTGGCCATTTGTTGTGGGGAACGAAAAAAAAAAGATTTCGGGTTCGGGCTCTAAATTGAACTGTGCCGCTCGGGTCGGGTTCGGGCTTCAGTTTAAAGCCTGTGCAGACCTCTATCACAATGTACTGGATAGCTGGCCAATCAGAGCACACCTTGCTTTTCAGAACGATGAGCTTTGTAAAAATCAACGCGTTTCAGAAAGGCGGGGCATAGAGGAGAAACAATAATGTACAGTATGTGGAAAATAATGTGTTTTTTTAACCTTAAACCGCATAAACACATTTCATTACAACAAATACACAAAATAATGTTCTTTTTAGCAACATCATATGACCCCTTTAAACCTCACTTTCTGACAAAGTGTATGTTCAGTTTAATAAATGAACAGGCACAGGCTGATAAAATAGCTTAATCAAGCTTTTATTTACTAGAAAATACACTTATTATTAGAAAAAATGCTATGCTTGAACTGCAGCAAGTGCTTCAATGTTTTATTTAAAATGTTTAAAAGGAACAGGTTTAGAGAACTTTTTCCTAAAATATTTGCATGTTGTAATTTAATTCAAATGTTAAATGTATAGATTTCCCTAAAATGACTCCACTTCAAAACCTGCAACAAGTTTTTTTCTTGTTTTGAACTGATGGTATTTTAAAGAATATTGGTAACCAAATGGTATGCAGGGACTTCCATTGTATTTTTTTTCCATGCCATGGAAGTCAATTGCTACCATCAACTGTTTGGTTACCAACATTCTTCAAAATATATTGTGTCCACGGCTGACAGAAATTCATACAAGTTTGGAACAACCTGAGGATATGCAAATTACAGAATTTTTTATTTTTGGGCGAACTATCCCCAAGTCTTTCCAAACATGGTTTGACGCCCTCCTTGACGCCCTCGCCGGCCAAGATGCGCCGCGCCGCTCCTCGCCGCCTTTCGCCGCCCGCTCACATTGAAAATGAATGTCTTCCGGTCACTTTGACACTCTCGCCGCCGGCGGTGTGAACGCACAGTCAGAGAGGGCCGATCCAAATCCGAGATTTTTTTTTTTTTTTTTTTTTTTGAAAATTTTTTTGTTTTATTTGTGAGTAGTAAGCCTCATTGCTTGTAGAGAGAGGCGTGCAGACGCAGGTTCACACACGCAACTTTCATCCATCTCTCTCTCGCTAATTCAAATAAATGATATAATTAATTAATTCAAATAAATGCGATCTTACCGCACTGCATCTCTGTGTCTTATTTAAAGCAGGCCGAATGCTAACTAGCCTTAACTGACGAAAATGACCATAATTTGCACGATGGAAGAATTATCGTCTTGTCGTATACAACCATTCAAAAACTCAGCAGAATTTATGTGACCGCTGCACCTGATGTTCATAAACTTTCATAACTGGTAAGTGTTTTTTCTTTTGCCTTGTGAACTGGCCGAGCCTTAATGATTCTGTTTCTTTACATGTATTTGTTTCCTGACCATTGCATGCAATCGTGAAATACAGCATTTGTATTTTTTTTAATTGGCCATTTGTTGTGGGGAACGAAAAAAAAAAGATTTCGGGTTCGGGCTCTAAATTGAACTGTGCCGCTCGGGTCGGGTTCGGGCTTCAGTTTAAAGCCTGTGCAGACCTCTATCACAATGTACTGGATAGCTGGCCAATCAGAGCACACCTTGCTTTTCAGAACGATGAGCTTTGTAAAAATCAACGCGTTTCAGAAAGGCGGGGCATAGAGGAGAAACAATAATGTACAGTATGTGGAAAATAATGTGTTTTTTTAACCTTAAACCGCATAAACACATTTCATTACAACAAATACACAAAATAATGTTCTTTTTAGCAACATCATATGACCCCTTTAAACCTCACTTTCTGACAAAGTGTATGTTCAGTTTAATAAATGAACAGGCACAGGCTGATAAAATAGCTTAATCAAGCTTTTATTTACTAGAAAATACACTTATTATTAGAAAAAATGCTATGCTTGAACTGCAGCAAGTGCTTCAATGTTTTATTTAAAATGTTTAAAAGGAACAGGTTTAGAGAACTTTTTCCTAAAATATTTGCATGTTGTAATTTAATTCAAATGTTAAATGTATAGATTTCCCTAAAATGACTCCACTTCAAAACCTGCAACAAGTTGTTTTGATGTTTTGAACTGATGGTATTTTAAAGAATATTGGTAACCAAATGGTATGCAGGGACTTCCATTGTATTTTGACATGGAAGTTGTTTTGTACTCATCCAAATACTGGATGAGTATTTCAAGATATCAATGATTATTTTATTAATTATTATTAAACACATACCACTAACAAGCCAAGAGTAACATTTGTTCACTACGAGTACACAGAAACCAATGAACCACGGAAACTAGGGATGTGCCGATCTGATATTCATATTGGGTATCGGCTCCGACAGTGCCATTTTTCTCGGATCAGGTATCGGTCAGAGAGGGCCGACCCAAATCCGAGATTTTTATTTTATTTTTTTCGATTGTGCGAATTATTCTGTGTTACTTCTGAAGCCATACGATAGCTTAATGTGAGCTACATATGAATATTTAAGTCCTTACATTAAAGTTCACACAAACTCTTTTCTCCGCTGTGGCTGTCAGTCAGCTCAGTAAAGCTCTCTCCAAGATCATTCTGTGTTCCCATTATACTTGATTTGTAAATACATGTCTATGATTTTGCAAAAAGGACTTTATCTTCCTGCCGGAGTTTAATGTTGTTTTATTACTTGCTACCGGGTGTCTGTGAGAATAAAACACGGGCGTAGAAAAGACTATAAATTGTTTTTAATGTACACAGTAAATTAAATGTAAAACTGTTAAAAGAAAGGCTCAATAACTGTTGCACAGATATAATGCACTATGCATCAATTTCTCTTCCCTGTGTGCTTTGCCGTTTTTAAACACGAAGCGCTTACAATATGCGCATCCGGTGTGCAGAATGATGCGCTTGAAGCAACACACCGGATGCGCACATTGTAAACGCTTCGTGCTCATAGACTGTATAAAAACAGTTTGTGCTGTACTGTACTTGTTTTGTCCTATCGTATCTATCATATGTTGTTGCCTTATTAAAAAATATGCTATACATTCAAAAGAAATGTTTAATTTTATAGTATATACTTAAACATATATATGAATGTTTATAATGAATGGATTTTATAATATAAATAGCAGTGTGTAACATTTTATCATATTTAGTGCAACACTTTTATTTGTTCCCCACAAAATATTGTTTTTACACTAAATGTTTGGATTTCTAAAATTATTGTGCACTGATTTTTCTAGAATAACTTTTGCTGCCGAATTATCCACTAACCTAGTTTATGATAAATTTGTCATAGATTATAAAATATACATAGGCCTATATTTTTTTATATTTGTTTATTTTATTTTTCTTCATAATGAAGTAGTCTGTATCTAGTAGATTGTGAAAGAATGATTATCAGTTCCACACACAGAGATATATAAATTCTACATTTATTTAAATGAGGGGAAAAAACTTCACTGGTATCGGATCGGTATCTGTATCGGTCAATACCGAACCCTAGGTATCAGAATCGGTATCAGAGGCAAAAAAGGCGGATCGGAGCATCCCTAGTTTGATCCTTCGCTGGCTGTGCTGATTTAAATCTAGTGGTTCTGTTGGATTTGTGTCGCAAGTTCAGTGACGATTCTCTCCGGCCAATCCGTGATCAGCAGAGTTTACACGTCACGTTTTGGTAACGGTACGGTTCACTTGAAACCTCAACCGAGGTGGTACTAAAAAAAGTACCACGTACTGTACCCAGTTTAAAGCCCCCCAAAAGTGAACCGTATGTACCATGCAGTGGAAATGTGCCATTTGGAAGCTGTGCACGAGATGGAAAGGAACGCGGAAAGTGAAGTATACCTGGGCCTTTAGACAAATACATATTTGAAATATGACAGCTGTGCCTCTCCCAAAGCAGATGTGTTTTGGATAATACATTTAAGGTAGTTATTTTGTGCCAACATTGTCAGACTTCAAGGAAAAGTTCAATTTGAAATGCAAAACAAAATTTAAACAATTCAATCCATACTAACCCTGACTGTGGTCTGACCGAGCCGTCCTGACTGGAAGCCCTTGAGGAGATCCTGGAAGCCGCTGATGGCCTTGGGGATCTCGGCAGGGGTGGGAGGCACCAGCTCCACACGGGCGTAATACCAGAATGTAGCTAGCCGGGGCTTGGAGTAGTTCACAGCGGCTGTAATATATCATTACAGTCGTTGATCAAGAAAACATACACAAGATACAAGTCACATTTACATTTATGAAGGAAACTTTACAAAGCCAGTGCCATAGGAAAACTCTATGTGTTTGAGTTGAATGTATCTTCACACGTTGACATTGGGCGAATGTTCAGTTCTGTCAGCTTCAGCGTAACGCTGCTGTAGTGCGCGTTCAGAATGAATCGTGTCAGCTATAAAGAGAGTAAAACACTAGACCATTAACAAACACAATTGTTGGTCATTTGCTAGCACGAAAAGGCAGCGTATCACCACACTTGCTGTGTACATAGTAAATGTAATGTTTGATTGATCTAATGCGTGATTTGCTCATTTACGCGGCCTGTTCTAACAGCTGCGGAAACCAGAAGCACACAGCTCAAAACAAATCTTTCGAAGAAATACATCTTCTATAGCTTGAGGAAAATGGGATTATTCTTACCGCCGACCAACGTTGGCACTTTAGCCACAAGTTTCTGTACCGCCTGGGCCATGATTTCTGTGACTGAAGGTTTATTCGCCGCTTCTCTCCACAAACTGGGGCCCTTCACTGAATGTCACCTCCAGCGAAGGACCTTCGATCGAGGAGGCAGAATATACGCCTGACTGAAATTGCGAGCATGATGTATTTTCAAAGAAAAATATATATAGCATATATGTATATATCTATATCTAAAATCTATATAACCTCAGTGTTATAACAATGAAAAAAGTATGTTTATGAAATTAAAATATTTTAATCCAAAATTAAATACGGTATTAAATGCTTTTCATAGCTATAAATAATGGCGGCTTAAATAAGTGCTACTGCTAATGCTAAAGGTCTGTATAAAGGGCTATATTATCTTCCATGTATCAGTCTTGTTAAGGCAAATAGTGTAAATATTTACTTATTATTAATTATTAATATAGTATTTATCAGTGGCCTAGGTCAGGACAACAAGAACACACAAATATGTTCCTGAAATATCATTTATGATGAATCAGAGACATTTATCACACATTATTTTTCGTTTGTAATATTATTATATTAAAATGTTTTATTTAGAGTCCCCACCGAACAATGCTTAATTTCTATTCACCTCTGAAGTCAGTATCGTCTAAAGGCTGATTTGGCAGTGAATGGGCTTCATTGTACCTGGCTGATGAAGGTGCCAGGTTTCTGATTGACGCAGGCCAAATGGAAGCCAAAACCGGCAGAGCCCCTCTCCAGAATACAGCATCTAACATTCGGATTGATCTGCACATCCTCCTGAGGCTCAAGAGGGGGCACTGCAGGCTTTAGAGTCACTGGGATTTCCTTTTGCTCCTCAGGGCTACCAGATGTAACATCCTCACAGAACAGCAAGGGAGACAGGCCCAACTGAGAATGAGTAGTATATGACATTTAACACACAAGGAGACAAACAGGCATAAGCAAAAGGATGAACATTTGTTGATGAATTCATCCTTTTATTCATTATTATTCATCCTTTTATATTGAATTATCAGCGTGTGATTCTTCAGTTAGGGGAACTTAAAAACAAATATCAGTTTGTAGCTAATGCTATAGGATAGATTTTATTCTCTTTAAATGTTTTTAATAACTCTGAAGTCAGTATCGTCTAAAGGCTGATTTGGCAGTGAATGGGCTTCATTGTACCTGGCTGATGAAGGTGCCAGGTTTCTGATTGACGCAGGCCAAATGGAAGCCAAAACCGGCAGAGCCCCTCTCCAGAATACAGCATCTAACATTCGGATTGATCTGCACATCCTCCTGAGGCTCAAGAGGGGGCACTGCAGGCTTTAGAGTCACTGGGATTTCCTTTTGCTCCTCAGGGCTACCAGATGTAACATCCTCACAGAACAGCAAGGGAGACAGGCCCAACTGAGAATGAGTAGTATATGACATTTAACACACAAGGAGACAAACAGGCATAAGCAAAAGGATGAACATTTGTTGATGAATTCATCCTTTATTCATTATTATTCATCCTTTTATATTGAATTATCAGCGTGTGATTCTTCAGTTAGGGGAACTTAAAAACAAATATCAGTTCGTAGCTAATGCTATAGGATAGATTTTATTCTCTTTAAATGTTTTTAATATGTTTATTTAATTACATTTATCTAAGTTTTAATAGTATCATAAGTTTAAATTAAATAAAAATAGGTATACTGTATATTTTCATTTAATATTATTTGTGTACAATTTTTTTCTGTAACAAAGAATTGCTGTCACCAATACTTCTGTCATTAAGATTACATCGAGCATCTTAAAGAACAATTCAGTTTTTATAAAATAAAATATTTGGTTATGATGTAAATGAGAAGTAACAAGGATGCACATATCTATATATCATAACTATTTTATAAAGTGTCATTACCAAATGGGTTGGAAATTGAGAACCAATTTTTTTTTCAAAGTTAAGTTGCATTGACTGCCAAGGTGTTGTTTTAGAAAATCCAGGCTTTACCATTACACACAATATCAAATATCCACATCATCACACATTATATTAATATCCACTTTGGTTGATCAAGTCCATAATCAAATTTTTATTACTTTATTCCAGATCTTTATTCCTTTTTTCTTAACTTTTGAGAAATCAATTTTAAGAGGTCCAAAGTGCCCTTAACTGAAGAATCTCCCCCATATTAGTATTTATTTGCTCACTCTGTATATTCACCTTAGTGTAGAAGTCCTGGCCCTGAGGTGGTGTAGTTGTGAGGGTGACCTGCTGTCCACTCTGTCTTATTTTGCTGACGACTTCATTATGACTCAATGACTCTGTGGATTCTCCATTCACTTCAAGAAGCATCTCACCTTCTTTAACACTTCCCAGTTCAGCAGGGCTGCCCTTATCCACCTCTCTCACCATGTGGACTGTAAAACCAAACAGAAATATAGACTGCAATCCATTCGAGTGGCTGTATGCCAGAGTATGAATTAGCATGTCAAAGTGTGTGGCTCCCTCTCACCAGTGCGTCCTGCTCCAGTCTTCTCCTGCCTGAGCAGGAAGCCATATCCTTCCGGCCCCAATACCAGATGCAGTCTGCGAGGTCGATACGGCATGTTCTCTGCATCAGCCATGGCTGGGAGAACGGGCATTTTCCTACGGACATAACTCTTCTCACTGTCACTGTCAATCACCAGCACTGTCATGTGATTGCTGCACTTCTTTACCTGGAAATATCATCACTTGAGATGAAAATACACCATAACACCATAAAAGATCTAAATGCTGCTCATAACATGAGTTTGACACAGCAGACTGTTGATTAGTTAATTGTAAGTTACCTTACCATATACAGTGAAAAATTGTAAATGATTTAACATTGCACTAAATAATTTTACTGTAAAATTATGTAAAATGTAGAAAAAGGACATTCCCAGAAGTCACTGTGTGACACATCACATGATATATTTATTTATGTATTTATATAATAATCAGTAACATACTTTATGATGCTTTTTGTTACATTTTCTTTTATTTATTTTGTGTTTATTGCATTATTTAAGTTTTGCGTGTTATCCTGATGTTGTTTTGTCTTTGTGCGTATGATCTGTGTAGGGACAGGCTACTTACAATGAATCCTGATTCATCATGTGGCTGTTTATTTTATCACTTGTATTATTATGGGAGTTATTAGTACATTTTTAGGATAAAAAGCAGATTTTGGTAATTCAAATAGATTATACAATGGTATATTGGCATTATATCACTTGATGAAATATGTGGTTAAGCTGTAAAACATACAGGTATATACATACCATACATTTAACAGGATATTTTTTTTACGTTATATCTGAAACAAGTCCATGCTTACCATTTTGCTGATAGCAGAGTATGTGAGTTCAGAGGCCATGGCGCCATCTATCCAGATCAGTCGGTCCCCTTTCTTCACTCCTGCCTTCTCTGCAGCACCTCCTTTCACTGGACTTACTGTGAATTTGCCTTTCTCACCTACATCACAGATAAAACATAAATTGCACACTTTACTTCCAGCCTTCATTCTTTTAAAAAGAACATTACAAGCAAACAGCATTGCTAAAAAGACTGATTTTGAAAACGTTTATTTTATATGTATCTATGAGAATACTGTAGTTCTTACCTTCCACCAGCTGTATGTTGAGGCCCAGGCCAGGTGGATCTCTTGTGATGTGGCAGAGACGAGGAGGTCTCCATCCTTCCCCACGGCTAGCTTTAGCCAGCTCTCTAAGGTCATGACCCTCAGACACAGCCAGCTTGTAGGCCTTTTCATCTAACACCAGGAAGCAGAGTTGTGATCCACTCACCTGAATCCTACGGGCCACCTGAAAGTGAGACAAACATAATAAAGCACTCGGTTACAAACCCTGACACACACGAGAAAAAAAAAATTCTGTAGCTTGTACAGTAAAAAACATACAGTAATTGCAAAATAAAGGTCATGACCTCTCACCTCCATGTGTTCCACATTGTCAACAAACATCTCATTGACTTCAAGCAGGCGGTCCCCATCTTTGAGCCCACTCCTCTCTCCCACACCCAGTGAATCCAGCTGCCTGATTATGTGACCCTGCCGCCCTCTTTCCACACGCAGATGGAAGCCAAAGGTTTCTCCATCTTCCCTCTTCAGCACACACACACGTGGTGAGGGCTTTGACACAGGCTCTGTCAGCAAAGTCAAAGTTAAATGGCAAACTGTACACTTTACGGTATATTATAAACTATCTGTCACTCTGATAATAAAATAATCCTATGCTATACACCTTGAGATTTGCATGTTTGTGGTTCTCTAATGTTGGTTAATGGCCACATGACATGTAAATAAAGTATTTATTTAGTTAGTTATTTGGGGTTTTATTTTAGCTTTTAATTTAATTAATAATTTTTTTATTTCTTTATTTTTATGATTAAAGTAATTATTAGCTTTTCATCCACTCACAACTCCCCTGCAGTTCCCTCACAAACTCCCAGGGGGTTGCGAATTCCATCTTGGAAACCCTGTGGCTTCCAATTGTGGTATGAGCAAAAACAATTATAAAAATAAAAATAAATGATAAAAAATACAGTAAAAATGATTGAAATCCTTATTAATTCCAATGTAGCAGCTAACACTATTAATAATAAAAAAATCTCACTAACCTGTATCATCTGCAGTCACCATGGCTGGATTGTCTATTCCCTCCTTGGGATTGAAGGTAAACCTGAGAACATAAGAGAATTAGTTTTTGGCCTCTGATAAGTTCTGTACACAACAGCCAATGAGATCCAGTGCACTACCATAAACAAGTCAATATACACTCCTCAGAGGTACTTCATTGACAGTATTTCAGATAGTACACTCAGATGAAGCCATAAGGTGAGGTGTGTCTGTCCATGTGCGTGCTTATCAAAGCAGAAAGCACAAAGTCAAAAGCTACAGTCTGTGTGGATGTGTGTCTGTGTAGGTACACGGGTCATAAAAACATTACTTACTCTGTCAGTTCCATGGCGTCCCGTAGCACTGCAACTATAGTTGTGAGGGAGATGTTGATAAAATGTTGACAACCTCACAGCAAGGCCAAACACACCTCAAATTCCAGGATAAAAAACACAAATTGAACTGAGTCAAGATCAGTCATTTTGCCTTAAAGATTACATTTAACCTTGGGATTTCATAAACAGACCGTGACTCAGAAAATGTGGCTATAGCTCATCTGCTCTGACTTCCCCTTTATACTTTAGATTGGTCATCCATAGTGAGAACATGTGTTGTTTGTTAGCCAAAAATAATCAAAGTAGTGTTTGGCTTCAGTTGATATAGGCTTTGATTAAACATCTTAGTTAAATATGCTTTGGATGTTTGCCTTGTTGGCAATACTGAGGCCACTATCTATTGCCAATCGGCTAAGGATTTTATATTGTTGACAATCACTGCTTTATATTAAGGTCCAGCACATGTCAAGAATGGCAAGATGAATCATGTCACCGCATTCTGCACATTACTTAGTTTATAGCTTCATCTGGCTCATGGTCAATTTTAAGGTTACAGGTTAAAAACTAGAAATGTTATAAATACAAAGAAATTATACCATAGAGACTGGTTGTATTTTGTCCTCAAGCAATGATAAATGAACAGAACCCATGGCCTTGAGTTCACACAAACACCCAACCACTGATGGAGTGACCATGATTTACTATCAACCTAATAGTCAAAACATTTTCTTTTCCCTTCAAAATAAAATCAAATAAAATTAGGGTTGCAAAGGGGTGGAAAATTTCTGGTAACTTTCTGGAAACGTTCCCAAAAAAAATCACTGGAATATTCCAAAAAAATCCTGGAAAGTTTCCAAAATTTACTGGAAATTTTCCACCTTTTTGCAACCCTAAATAAAATACATTCATTTAGGATTATCCATGACCATGCAGGTTTACTACAAAAGTTTTTGCATAAATTCCACTCAAACTAACCTCAAGCATTTTTCCTTAACAATGAGCATCAGTATGCAGTGTATAGATTTCATTAAAATAAATGGATGAAAAAAAGTTTAAAGCATAGTACAAAACTTCAAAACAGTGAGGAATAATAAAAAAGATAAGCCAGGGGTACCTGAGCTGTTTCTTTCTCTTATAACAGAGTCGGTGGAAGATTAAAATCTCAGGAACACATTCAGTTGATATACTTCTCTCATGTGTTCTTTGTCCAGCTCCACTTTTAATGGTTAATCTGACTGTGTGCTCACAAAGAGGGGCATTTTGTTCCTGACCCCTGTAAAACCCACACACAGTCATTCTCTCTATAAATCTCACACCTGCACCAGCAGTGAACACAACAACATCTCTCACGAAACGTTACTGCATGTTTCTATTGCAAGGACTATTCATTGACATATGCAATTGCTTAAGAACAGCAAACTGTGAATATCTAGGTAATATAAGACACGGAAGATGGAAGGCCTGTGAGGGGAAGCAAGATGGAAGGTGGGTAGGAGAGAAGACTCCATAGTTCTCAAGAGCTGTCAATATGTCTCCCCTCTGAAGGACACAGTGCTAACCTGCTAATTGCAAATGTGCCATGAAAAGAATGGCTCAGCTAAGATTAAAGTTTTTTATCTTTTCTGAGAGAGTGTAATCAGGATACTTAGAAGAATATTGAAACCAGTGTAATCTGAGACGGGCTAAAGGACATTCTGAGACCAACCCTTACGCAAAGAATTATAATGAAAGTTCAAAATTGCAAATTGCTGATTTTAAAGACTTTAATGCTGATTTGAGAGCTCATGTGTAAAAATCCAGCTGTCAGTCTCTGATTCCAAAAAGTGTACATAGTAAAAAGTATATCATTACAGTCAGGAGCATGGAATATTGTAAAAAAAAAAAACAATGATAGCATACACTTTCAACAATTACTGAAGTAGAATTAATTTAACCAAAGTCAAGGGCCAAGTGTACATACAAAACTGTCTATTGTAATATATATTGTACATACAATTGTCAATTTGTATATTGTTATTCCCGATTTACTTGTTCTAATTTCTTTTATTATCTGTTTATTATCTATTTTTGTTCTGTCACTGTCATTCTGTTGCACTGTGGAGCTTCTGTCACGAAAACAAATTCCTCGTATGTGTAAACATACCTGCCAAAAAAACTCATTCTGATTCGGAGTTGTTTAAGCATGCTGTGGTGAGATGTTGATTTCACTTGCAGTTGATTTCATCTACAGCTGTGTGGCTGAGTCAGTTGAAGTTGTGCTGTCAGCTCGTCTCTTCTCTTTTGTTCTGTTCTTGTTGTTCCTCTTATCTTCAGTGATTCTGCTTGTTAACTGCAAGTGTCATCATCACTAATGGTCAGTATTCTATAAATAATCTACTGTATTTCACTAACTGCAACACTGGTTCCGTGTTACTTTTACTCTATGGAGTGGGACCATTTGAAAAATGAGCAGCATTTAACACTGAGGGTTTTGATGTCCCATTAAAATGTAACCTGCATCATGCGTTTTTCCTATAATAATTTCTTTAAATTAATTGAATAATCTGTCTTTATTTATAAACACACTAAGAAACGCATACATGAATTTTGTTGTGGTTTTGCTAGGATCATACTAGCACCCAAAAGATCCACCAGCATTCCAAGCTGGTCCCAGTGTGCAAAACATACCTTATGCTGGTCCACCAGCACACCTGATTCCCATGCTGGGGACCAGCAAACCACCATCCCGTGTTGGAGGCCAGCAAACCATGCTGGTCCCAGCATGCAAAACATCCAAAATAATAGAACATTAAACAATAACATTAAACAGATCTCCCACTATATTAATATTGAGCAAAATGCATGAAATAACACTTAACTTTAAGATTTACTCTCCTTTAACTGTCAGAAGCAGAGCATGCTGAGGACTAGAAATCTGCTGTAACTCATTCAGTGAATGTGTGTATATATGCGTGTAAATACATTCACATTTATGTGCAATATATGTGCACAATAAAGGATAAAACATTATGAGCATTACATGTAATGCAATTTTTGTCTTTTCTAAATATTTTTATATGTATCAATATATAACCATACATGGTCAATGCATATATTGCAGTATATTGAAAAAATATAAGCACTATTTACCTATATATGGAAATGTATTATGTAATATATCGCATTATATTTTGCAGTATATTCCCATATATTTTTGTTTTGTAAGGGAAACTAATACAATCAGAGGTCCTGATGGTAATATCACTGGCAGCAGTACCAAGCATTTAGAGGACACTTATGCTATATTATTTACTTCAAAGTTTTATCTGTAGAGGTTTTGATTCATAACAACACACATAAAAAAAAGTATAATTTACACTCTGAATATTCAGTGAAATTCAATGTATTCTGTCATCATTTACTCACTCTGTTGTTCCAAACTTGTATGTATTTTTCAGAATGCTAATAACCAGTTTCAGTTCCTATTGACTTCCATTTTGTTTTGGTCAAAAATATAATGGAAGTGCAAATCAAAACTGTTTTGTTACCAACATTCTTCAAAATATATTTTTTTGTGTTCCACAGAAGAAAGAAAGTCATACAAGTTTGGAAGTAAATTATGACAGAATTGTAATTTTGGGGTGGACAATCCCTTTAAGCAGGCTGTCCTAAATCAAATTTACTGCAGGGTTAGAAAGTCAAATGTAATAAAATAATATAAAAAAAAAAAATCCATTAAGTGATTACAGAGTATTTTAAATATGTGTAGCCCGGACTACTACAGAGACAGGAATCATTAGGTGTAGGTAATATATAAATGCATTTATTATAATAATTTGGACATGGTTTAGCACACATAACTTGCATTTTTGATGAGGCAAATATAATAATTATGCAGCAAACTGCATTATATGCTCTTGTTCTCTGCACACTGTCATCATTTACTCACTCTGTTGTTCCAAACTTGTATGTATTTTTCAGAATGCTAATAACCAGTTTCAGTTCCTATTGACTTCCATTTTGTTTTGGTCAAAAATATAATGGAAGTGCAAATCAAAACTGTTTTGTTACCAACATTCTTCAAAATATATTTTTTTGTGTTCCACAGAAGAAAGAAAGTCATACAAGTTTGGAAGTAAATTATGACAGAATTGTAATTTTGGGGTGGACAATCCCTTTAAGCAGGCTGTCCTAAATCAAATTTACTGCAGGGTTAGAAAGTCAAATGTAATAAAATAATATAAAAAAAAAAAATCCATTAAGTGATTACAGAGTATTTTAAATATGTAGGACTACTACAGAGACAGGAATCATTAGGTGTAGGTAATATATAAATGCATTTATTATAATAATTTGGACATGGTTTAGCACACATAACTTGCATTTTTGATGAGGCAAATATAATAATTATGCAGCAAACTGCATTATATGCTCTTGTTCTCTGCACATCTGTTGTGCAAGCCAAAACCTTGTAGAATGTTTTCATACATAAAACTGAATTAACAAAAGTTTTTTTCAATATCTCGCTAATTGATTTGCACTTTACCTGCTTATCTTTTTTATTTTCCAATCTGAGAGAGAACCATCAAAGGCTTTTTATTTAAGGCATGCATGCTGCGCAACAAAGAACGTGATTTTGCTTAAAGAGAAATTAACATAATTAAATGAGTGTGTGAAATATGATCTCATCCGGGTGTCTCTCAAAATCTTCCAGCTAAGACTCCACATACAGAAACCCATATCGAAACATACTAATGACACAGACACTCAAAATTATTTGTATACAATAGAGATTTGACAGACGACCACCAGAAATATATCGAATATTCAAGGATTAGATAGGAAATATCACTCACTAGGCACAGAACAATACTATTGCTATTACCCAACTCTCTTCACTAGATGTCTGTGTACCATTAGAAGACAGATTCTTGATGGTGAACATTTCCTTATTCTAAAACTCTCTGATGACTCAAAGGGAAATAGAATATAGAACACTCTTTGTGTAAGCAGCTGCTGATTGGTTAGCATCAAGCAATATTGAATACTTGATTGTTAACTGTTGAGCAGCTAGCTTCATTGATCCCTTGCTCTAAAGCAGCTCTTTTGAAAATGGAGCTTGTGCCCCGAAAACATCCACAACCAGGAGCTGACCTAGTTTTTTTCCTGGGTATAAGATGTGGCAAAAAAAAGCAAAAATCATTTTGGAGCAGCAATTCTTCAATTGCAGAATGACCAAAAGATCATCTTTAAAGCTGTGCGCAATGTTTTGGCGGACAGATTGTTCTAGAAAAAGAGCAATCGCACCTTACAGTACTACGTGTTAAAACTAAATGCTACTGACTTTTTTGAAGGCCGACTTCCTGTATGTATCAAAGCCTGTATATCACATTTTTACTACTCACAATGCTCACTGTCAACTTGCCCAATGGTAACAATCTAAAACAAAATAAAGATGTTCTCAAATTAACCCACTGCAGATTATTCAATCATTTTGGGAGTATTTTTCGGATTACAACACATGTGCAACATAAATTCCTCAGTCACAGCAACTTGTGTTTTGATTTCAAATTCGTCATGCATTTTCCATTCACAACACTCCCTTTTCCAGAATTGCATGTCATATTTACGGATATAAAAATAAAATTAATTACAAACGAATGTCCAGAAAAGTTCCAATAAAACAGCATCAACAAAAATGCATACATGTATTTACAATCTTGCTTAAACCATAACACATATACTTTTCTTTGTGTATATACTCAGATTATTAGTAGCCTTCATTATATTAGGACATAACACACAGCAGGACCCAAAAAGATTTCCAGAGTAACACTGAGTCAGTTGTGAAGATGTTTGCATTGCATTGCGGTATTGAATAGCCTGGCTGCTAGAGGGGAGAAGCAGGGAGGAGGAAGTGTACATACAGGTGCAAACAACAGATTTATCCATCCCGAAAAGCACACCACACCACACCACTGAAGATGGCATAAAGTGTTCATCCAGCATCTCTCTCCAGGTATATGATTGTGTCACTTGCAACTAACCACAAATGTCCTGACATCCCAGATTAAGTGTCCAGGGAACAGTCACAAAAGAAGTAGAAAGAAACAGGCCAGCGACTCCTATTTAGACAGTAATGGTTGTTTGCATGAGATGTTCAATAGTTAGGATTAGGATTGCAAATGAGTTTCTGACATTTGATATGTGTCGTTTTTGGCTAAATGCAGTCAATTCAGTAGTGCTTTGTGATTAGCCGATTCACATTGAGTTCTTCATATTTTTGGTCACTGTTTTTTGTACTGTACAAGTTCAAGGTTTGATCCCTCCTGATGAAAACGAGAGAGCAAAAGCCCACAAACTATTGTCTGTTTCTCTCTCAGGATACCACAAAGGCAGTTGTCAGAGAATTCAAGGTAACAGGACAGATGTATACTGACAAAATGCCAAAATGCTTCTCAAGCAAGGTATTCCAGTTGCCCCTCTGAAAAAAAAAAGATAGGCAGTTCACATCAAGGGCACTTGCTGCAACATTCCTCAAACGGTTAGATTTAGGTTGACGTTGATGCATTGCCCAGAATTGCCTTGGGAGATCATGAAAGTCTTAATATTCAGCAGGTCGCAGAAGATATTATTCTCCTTAAACACTGTGCATTGTGGGAAGACAAAAAATGGAATTGAAGATACGCTGGCTGGACAATTAATTCTTATAATCTGTAATATCCCGAACGCCTAACACAAAGTTCTCGCTTCTGCTGCTTGCATGTCCTAAAGTGCCCCAAACATGCAGTGCACTCTCCTCCGAAACACATTTTGATGACATCCTCAACGTTCTTCAGTTTGAATGAAATACATTAACAGTGAGACGATAGTGTGATGATCCTTCAGTATGGCATAAACAGACTCGCATGTTGGCTGTTGGCCAATCCACATGCTATTGGGGGCTGTTATGGTATTGTCATTGTGAATATTGTAAAAACAGTCCTGTCAATAGACTCATGCTTCAAAGTTCAGTCTAGGGCTAAATGCATTTACACCGTTACTGCATGGAATACGTTCAAAATTGAAAACTAAATAAAACGAAAAATGTATATATTATTTACTATTCTATACTTAGAGAATCAAAAATATTTTTCAAGTAACAAAAACTGAGGATAAATGTTGCACTGCCAAACAATGGCCCCGTAATCAATGTGCATTGGTTTCTGTGTCCATTGCAAAAAGATTATGTGCATTTATGAGAGTTTATGTGTATGTGAAATTAAATGTATATCTGATGATGAGTTTTGGCCCTAACGCTCTGACTTGACTTTATAACGTAGAACTAGGTAAGTGGCGAGTCTCAGAACCAAGAAGAAGACCCCCAGAACCATGAAGTCTACGTAGAGCTTAGCATCCTCCACATCCAGCAGCTGCAGCACCTCCACTGGTTTCTGGAACTTGCACACCACGCCGGGACACTCCAGCTCTGAGCGGTTCATGCCATAGATGGAGAGGATCACGCCCTCAAAGCCATACCTGCAGAAGAAGATATCAGTGTGTGAGTGTGAGTTTTCTGTGAGATGATCGCCTGTGTAGGACTGTCCTTGTTATGGTTCTTGACCGACCTGACGTATGACAGATAGGAGCTCCACTGAAGGTATTTGGGGATGGTGTCAAAGTTAACAAAGAAGCCCGAGAACAGAAGGACTGGGATGGCAGAGACTGGACCTACGAATGTGGCAACCTGAAATTGCAAAGAAAAATAAAAAAAAATTGTGTGTTAAAGCACAACTGTTTTCAACATTGATAATAGTAATAAGAAATGTTTCTTGAGCACCGAACCAACATATGATTTCTTAATTATCACTTTAGACTGGAGTAATAGAGTAAAAATTCAGCTTTGCCATCACAGGAATAAAACACATTTCAAAATATATTAAATAAGTCTTATTTTTAATTGTAATAATATTTTAAAATATTACTGTTTTACAGTATTTTCAACAAAATGAATGAAGTTTTAGTAAGCATAAGATACATCAAAATAAATAAATACATAAATAAATAAATAAATTTTACTGACCACAAACTTTTGCATGTTACCACAACTGTTTTGAAGTCCTCCTACCTGTAGCGAGGTGGATGCAGCTCCAATCAGAAGCCCCAGGGACTGAGCCACTAGGGCAGTGGAGGTGGACAGGGCCATAAAGAGCAGGTATCTGGCTGCCTCTGGAGGCTGCTCTGTCATCCAGTACACTATACTACAGTACATTATTGGGCAAATTATCTGGAAAAGAGAGAGGAACACTCATATTCTGACATTTGGATTCTACCTGGGGCACATGGAATTATTTGAAAAGTGGGACAGACACAGCAAAGCATTGGTTGACATGTCCATCGTACATTTAGAAATGCTCGTCCCCTCACATGCCAACCTTCCAAGTCCTTCCAATCAGTTAGAACAGTGGCCCCTCCCTTTGATTTAACATTATAACATGTAAAGATAAAGAAACAGGAGTACCTGGAATGGAATGTCAGCCATGGTCTTGGCCAGGTAATATGCCTTCAGACTGTACCAGTAATTAAGATGCTCCCTTATGAACACAGGCATCTCCAGTGGAACTGCGAGGGAAATACATCACTGCATCAGTGCATAATTCAATTTGCTCCACTGATTCTGTAAAGACCATAACTCTCAATCAAGCCAATATGAGTGCTTCTAAATCCATCACAAACCAAAAAAGACTTAGTAATCACTCATGTCAAATCTATTTTCCATGCTCATAAAGAATCAAGCACACACAACCAAACACACAGAATGCCTTACATGTCAGGACGGTGGGCATGAGTGCAGCAAACATGAGAAACAGCATGGAGAAGAACAGGAAGCCAGTGTTGTTGAACACTTTGCTGGCATCATTCCCAATGTTTAGGTACAGCAGACCAATCAGCACACCAATACACAGGTGTGACATCACTCTCAGGTGTGTTAATACCTGAACACAGACATTGCTTTGTGATTGCATTTCTTTAGCCTTTAATATATTAGGCACAGCCAATAACAATCGAGGACAATTCTTACCATGTCCCTGCATATAGTGATGAAGGTTCTCTTGAAGAGGATGCAGAACTGTGTGAGGGTACTGGTGGCAAAAGTGTGTTTCTCAATGTAGCCTGACTCCTGTACGAATACACATAAGAATTGAGGTGGGCGGGTCAGAGACTGATAAACAGACAGATTTTGTGTGTGAGAGTGTGTGTCCATTGCTCACATTGTAACACTGGGAGGGACAGGATGTGGTGGCGTCGTTCTTGTCACTGGAGTTCTTCTTTCCCTCATCTGAGCACAGGCCTCCCTGAACCGCCTCAAAGAGCACAGGGTTCAGATCACCGTACTCTCCTGAGGCGACCTCGATTACTGCCAGCAGAGAGACAGCAGAACTCATACACATGCTCAATGATTGACAAATAGACAAGAGGAGCCAAAACGAATTATGACGTCTTTGAAAACACTAACAGGATACGATTACTAAAATGACACAAAAATACATGTACAAATGCACAATTACAAAAGTTTGGGTCATTATGATTTCTTCATATTTTTGACAGAAATCTCTTATGCCCATCAAGGCTGCATTTATGCAATCAAAAATACAGTAAAAACAGTAGTATTCTGAAATATTATTACAATTTTAAATCACAATTTTCTATTTTAATATATTTATTAGATGGCAAAGAAGAATTTTCATCAGTAATCACTCCAGTCTTCAGTGTCACGTGATCCTTCAGAAATCATACTAATATGATGATTTGCTACTCAAGAAACATTTATTATTATCAATGTTAAAAACAGTTTTGTCGCTTAATATTTCTGTGGAAACCATGACATTAAAATATACTTTTTTGTAACAATGTATTTACTGTCATTTTTGATCAATTACCTCTGACCTTGCTGAATAAAAGTATTAATTTCTCAACAAAAAGAAAAATTGTACTGACCCCAAACTTTTAAACAATAGTATATTTATTGTGTTAATTCATTATTCCACATTATATATTATTTTTATTTTATATTTCAACATGGCAGCTATGAGGGGGTGACCTGTCCTATGTAGAATAATACCATAACCTAGATATGAATGGATTATTTATCTCAAGTGAGAGTACATTTTGTACATATTAAGTGAGTGTATTTATTTAGTTGTATTTATTAAAAGTGTATTTATTTACTTTAAAAAAAGTAATACCGTTAATTAAATATTCACATAAAAAGATATGTTTGTTCAGTCATAATCTCCCTGACAAACTAAAGCAAACAAATGAGACAGAAAACAATCTAATATAGAACATATAAACTGCTACACTAGTGCTAAGTTTCAAACAAAAATAAAGTGCATACATAAAGATTTATTTCTAGCTGCATATCTATTTCTATCTATCACTTTTTCTCTCTCTCACACACACACACACACACACACACACACACACACACACACACACACACAGTAGACCTACTAAAGTCTGCAGGATTGTGGTACGTGGGGCAGTGGAGTCCAAGGTTTTTCAGGTAGGGGATAAGGTACGGGACTGTTCCCTTATATATACACTGACCTTGACTCAGGATATAAAGCTACAAAGAAGAACAGACTGAGTATTAAACAAGAACATGAACACATTAACATCCTCACACTTCAACCCAGAAACATATTTTCACAGAACAATATAATTTTAAAACACAGCAATTACTTTGTCAAACATTTCAAACAGTTTAGCACTGGGCTGGTGGATGGTACAGATGATGGTTCTGCCTCCCTGAGCCAGAGATTTCATCAAGGACACCACCTGGAAACAGGACGCGCTGTCTAGACCACTAACATACAGAAACAAACACACATGCCCGTTTGGGGATATTAAACGGAAATGTTTTGTAAAGGAGAGATATTACGGCAAATATCAACTTTTGAAAGGCTTATGGTTAGGAACAAGGCTGCGTGTAACTCTACAGCTTTGGGCACCTGGTGGGTTCATCAAAAAACATGACAGGTGGGTTGTTGACCAGCTCCAGAGCAATAGCCAAGCGCTTACACTGGCCACCCGACAGAGAAATGGTGCGAGTGTGAGCGCACTCCTGCAGTCCTAATGCTGTGAGGATCTCATTCACCTGTCACACATTATATCAGAATTTAGACTCAAAAAATGCATAAACACAATGATAATTTATAACTTCCTAACCGAACACATATTATCTGAACATACAGTAAAGTGATAGCACAAAAACGTACCAGTTCTTTTTTCACTTCCATGCTCTCATTAAGTTTAAGGTTAGCTGAAACCTAAACAAAAAAATAAAGATTACATTAAATAAGGGATAATGTACAATCAGCTGGTCATTCTCAGAAAAAAATCATCCTGATGTGGATCATGTTGTGATAATTACCAAATAACTGTATAGAAATGATTAAAGTTTAAATTATTGTATCATTTGAGAGAGTTTAGTGATCATTATGCAAAAGTTTGTCCACAGATGGCAGCAACTGACTAATCAGAATCATGTATTCTAGAGCGATTCTACTGATCAATAACACATGATAGAAAACTTCTTATGCTCACACACACACACACCATCATTGCCTCTCGTGTTGTCAGGTGTGGCAGTAGCATGTCATCTTGCATTATGTAACATGACATTTTTCTGAAGGTGCGGAGGTCACGGGGTCGCCCATTTACCAGGATCTGACCTTTCATGCCTGTCTCTCTGCAGAAAGAGAGGATACGGGACAGAAATCTTCAAAAGTTTATAAAAAGAAAGGCTAGAAAGTGATAAACATGAAACGAATTCTGGAATATTTCTTCTCCATGCATATATGCACTTTTACCTGTAACCGGCAAGAATGTTCATGAGAGTGGACTTGCCGGCCCCTGAGGGTCCCATGATTCCGATGAGTTCCCGACTGCAGAACTTTCCAGACAGACACTTCAGAAGGGCCTTAAATCCTGCACACAGCATTTTGGGCAGATCGTGTTCAATACAGTTAGAGTTACTAGCTGCCAAATTCAATGTAAGTTGGCATCAAACAAATACAGGCTTGATAAGACACTGCAGTATAATAATATACATATAATAATATTTGATAGAACTCCAGTGAAGTACTTTGCACTCAAAATACTTTGATTATGCAGTTTAGAACAATATTAACTCTTAAGACAAGTAATGTCCAATAAAATTATTTAAACAACAGAATACAACAGTTACGATTCGAACTGTGATAATTATAACCATTTTCATTGAAAAAAGAAATGCATTCATTTAAACACATTACGTGACACAAAATAATAATGAACAATGCAATAACTTACATCAATAACCAGATACACCACAGACTATTAAAAATCACAAATGGAATTTAAATGGTTACACTTTCTTTTAAGGACCAATTCTCACTATTAACTAGCTGCTTATTAGCATGCATATTACTAGCATACTGGCCATTTATTAGTATTTATAAAGCACAAATTAATGCCTTATTCTGCACGGCTATATTTTAGATCCCTTAATCCACCCCATCCCTAAACTTAACAACTACCTTACTAACTAATAACTAGCAAATTAGCAGTTTATTGAGGGAAAACTCTTAATGGTGAATATGTGTTCCCTATTCTAAAGTGGAACCAATATAATACACTAAAACTGTTACTTAATGCAGTTAAAATTGCCTTTAGCTTGATGGATAGAAATTCTTCCACATATATTTTTTCATAAAAATTAGTTTGAGATCAAACAACAATCAACAGACCCCCTTTTTTTATTGGCCTGAGTCATACAGTGACTCTAATCTTTGCCTCAAGAAGGAGACAGAAACATGAGCTGCTACTGACTCTCTTGTTAGCTTTTTTTTATGTAATTAATTAATTATATATGCACACTTACACTACAGTTAAATATTTGGGGTCAGTAAGACATTAATACTTCTGTTAAGCAAGGATGCATTAATTGATCAAAAGCAACAGTAAAGTCATTTTTTTTATTTACTTTTTGAATTTACCTATTCATTAATGAATCCTGAAAAAAGGTATACATTTCCACAAAAATAAAAGATATAGCACAACAGTTTAAGAAGAAATGCGAAATGTAATGTAATGACTGCTAAAAATTCAGCTTTGCCATCACAAATATTTTACATTTTATTTATTTTAAAATATATTAAAATAGAAAACAGTTATTTTAAACTTTAATCATATTTCACAATATTACTGTTTTTACTGTATTTTTTATCAAATAAATGCTGCTTTGGTGAGCATAAGAGACTTCTTTCAAAAATCTTACCGACCCCAAATTATACATTATATTTAAATTTTGCAATTTTATGTAGGAGGAAGTTAATTATTAAATATTTAGCAGAACTTTTTCAGCTTTTCTTGAATTCATCTAAATATTGTATTTATGTTTAATGAATATTTCATTCAGCCCCCTAGCACTCCACCCCATTAAATGCTGAGAACTCATCCACAAATGATATGCCCTGCATCCTGTAACTAATAATTCATCTTTAGATTTTGCTACATGCTGACGATGTGTAACCTGAGCATCAATCTGATCATGCATTCATCCTCTTCTCCATCTACGGCACGAGTTAAAAACAAACAGCACTGTGTGAGATCTTTTACATGGGCCTGCACTATAGTATGAGCTGAACTGGGATCAGCCTGAGAGGGCTCTTGGAAAGCTCAAACGTATTTAATCAATGTGTTTCCATGCAGGTTGTGGTTATGTGCTGATAAGGAAGAAAGCAGCCATCAATCTGCTAGCAATATGGTCTTGTGTTACAGAGTGTTAGGAGGGTTTCTGAAAGGAAATAATAGTAAAAATCAGTATTTATCATTATTTGCAATATATAAATATACAGGTGCATCTCAATAAATTAGAATGTAGTGGAAAAGTTCATTTATTTCAGTAATTCAACTCAAATTGTGAAACTCGTGTATTAAATAAATTCAATGCACACCGACTGACGTAGTTTGCAGATGAGCTGAAGGCCACTGTCAAAGAAACCTGGGCTTCCATACCACCTCAGCAGTGCCACAAACTGACCTCCATGCCACGCCGAATTGAGGCAGTAATTAAAGCAAAAGGAGCCCATACCAAGTATTGAGTACATGTACAGTAAATGAACATACTTTCCAGAAGGCCAACAATTCACTAAAAACGTTTTTTTATTGGTCTTATGAAGTATTCTAATTTGTTGAGATAGTAAATTTGTGGGTTTTTGTTAAATGTGAGCAAAAATCATCACAATTAAAAGAACCAAAGACTTAAACTACTTCAGTCTGTGTGCATTGAATTTATTTAATACACGACTTTCACAAGTTGAGTTGAATTACTGAAATAAAGGAATTTTTCCACGACATTCTAATTTATTGAGATGCATCTTATATATTGTGAATAATTATAAATGTTGTAATATATATCACAATATATAAATAATCTTTTTACACATAATTTTAAAAGGCGAACTCAAATGTTTTTTCCTAATTAAAAAGTTAAGTTAGTTGCTATGAAGCCCCACATGACAGGCAGAAAAAATACATATCGTGGCCATGTTGTTCTTTTTCTGATGTTTAAATTTAGTTAATTCTTTGTTAAACTGATTTACCTAAAATTAGGGAACAAATTAGTACAAGAGGGCAACAATTTACCTACAACAAGGAAATAAATTAATTTGATGAATTGATTTGTGGCAAAGATATCTTGTTTTTTGCCAAAATGGTTAATCAGCCTATGGTGTTAAGTGTGAACAGAAGTGACAGAATGAGACAATTGTCAGTATAACATAAAAATGCATGGCAAATACTCAGAGTACTTTTATGAATAATTTGCTCATATTGACAAACTGATGTTGCAAAAGAATAACTGTTGCATTGCTGTACAAGCTGCAGGCTATGAGTGCTAATAACTGAAACACTGAATCAACTGTACAGTGATGTAATTCTCCTGTACAAATTACACCCTCAAGCAAGAGTGCAAAATCACATATTCTGCATTAAAACAATCAAGTAAACAGTTTGAAGGTAGAATATGTGTAAAATGATCGTGTTGAATTCAAACCGAATCAAATATCTGGTGCAGTACAAGAGCGCCTTTGGGTTAATTAGCTGCTATTAAAGTACAGAGACAGTCTCTCTGGAGATCCACGAGATCCATGTTCAAAAACATAATAGTCACAGAGCAGATTGTTAACAGCCCTGTGCATTACCCATAACTTAAACTTATTGGAAAAGATTAATTTCTATCACTGCTGTGAACTGATCAGCACACAGAATATGAAGAATATAAAACATTTTAGGAGTCAGCTGTCCACGGCAGTCCTTAAAGGGGTCATAGGATGTCCATTTTCCACAAGTTTATATGATTCTTTAGTATCGATAAAAAGTTTATATGATTCTTTAGGGTCTTAATGAAAAGTCTGTAACATAGTTTGGTTAAAATTTCTCAATGGTAGTGTAAAAAACACCTTTTTTACCCTGTCAAAAACAGCTATTTTCAGAGCATGCCGTTTTATAGCATTTTCCTTTAAATGTTAATGAGCTCTGCTGACCCCGCCCCTCTCTTTGGAGCTGCTCTCTGAGGGACTGTTTACTTTAGCCGCATTCATCGTGAAACTTGCTAATTAGCACATTAGGAAAGGCGATTTGAAAAGATTCATTAAAAAAACCTTACACTCACTTCTTCTGTAGGTGAAGCTGGATCACGAATGATTCGTGCGAACATAG
>NW_015505271.1:1989891-2019271 GCF_001515645.1 Sinocyclocheilus grahami | reverse complement strand
TAAAAGGTAAAAATCTATTTAAACTTATTGGAAAAGATTAATTTCTATCACTGCTGTGAACTGATCAGCACACAGAATATGAAGAATATAAAACATTTTAGGAGTCAGCTGTCCACGGCAGTCCTTAAAGGGGTCATAGGATGTCCATTTTCCACAAGTTTATATGATTCTTTAGGGTCTTAATGAAAAGTCTGTAACATAGTTTGGTTAAAATTTCTCAATGGTAGTGTAAAAAACACCTTTTTTACCCTGTCAAAAACAGCTATTTTCAGAGCATGCCGTTTTATAGCATTTTCCTTTAAATGTTAATGAGCTCTGCTGACCCCGCCCCTCTCTTTGGAGCTGCTCTCTGAGGGACTGTTTACTTTAGCCGCATTCATCGTGAAACTTGCTAATTAGCACATTAGGAAAGGCGATTTGAAAAGATTCATTAAAAAAACCTTACACTCACTTCTTCTGTAGGTGAAGCTGGATCACGAATGATTCGTGCGAACATAGATGCATTTATGTAGATCGGGGGTGCATTCTCTTCAAAAACAAATGTAATCCACTGCGAGTTCAGCGGCTCAGATGTCGGGAGCAGGGGCGTGTCTACGTGGTGGCACCGGCCCCCCTGAAATTTGGCTGGCCACCCCAGGTGCCCCCTACCAGATGTCTTGCGATAGGCTTGTTTTAGTAAATTTCTAACTGCATCTGGCAGTGGCGGATCCTGGCATGTGTAGGCAGCTGCCTATGGCCGCTTTCTTCTCTTCTTTATACTTAATTTTAGGCTGTTTCTATAGTGTGATCTTTATTACAATGCCGAGAGCGCATAATGTTACGCGATCCATGTGCGCGAGGACTAATCTCTCCACTCCCAAGCGGATTTCCTTCACTCACACAAAACTGGACGTGTGCTTTTAAATAGTGTTCTTTTATGAATTGGCTCTGCTCTGTCACTCTTTGTTTAGTGAGTGTACACGATGTATTATAACATACATCGTTCCCCCCCCGGCCACCCTCTTTTGAGCCAGTGCCCCCGACTGGCCCCCCCATTTAAAATGCTCTAGACACGCACTTGGTCGGGAGTAAATGATGACTGCTATGTTTATTATTAAATCCAACAACAGAAGACCTCAATCGCTTAGGAGTCATTCTTGTCTACATCTGCTCCAGCGGTGAAACAATGGCGGACTGATGACAGCTTACGAAGGGTGGGTCTAAGGTAAGACAACAATCCAGTCTGTGCTGAAACACTACTGTCAATCAAACTATCGTGGGAGGGGCCTGTTTTTGTGTCGTCACACAGACAGGCATTGTGTACACACACTGCCAACACACATTTCAGTTCAAACAACTTGTAAAAGTGCATGTAGCATCATATGACCCCTTTAAGATATCAGCACAATAACACACTCAGCAAAATATCATCTAAATATTGTTATCAATAAAATCCCAGAAAATATTGAGATATATTTTTGTCAATATCGCACACCCCTAATATATTTAACGTTTTGATTAGAATTTTTTTTTTAATCAATATGAGAAGTGTTTTTCCATTTGAGCCCCTGCCCCTCAAAATGTCTGTGCACGTCCCTGATACAGGATAAACCTGGATCACCATGTAAAAGCAAGCAAATACATTTGCCTTTGCGGTATTTATAAAATGATCAATTCATATAAATTTCCATGCAGGTTCAGGCTGGTTTATACTGGTCTTGCTGGTGGACCAGAGCAGTCATAATGTTTAAAAGCTAAAAAAAAATAAAAAAAAGCTAGATGACCAGCATGGTGTTCTTGCTAAAGGTAGTTGAGACAAGAAGTCTTGCTGGTTAAGGTAGTAGCTAGCTGGAACAGCATTCAAAACCCAACATACCCAACATTTCTCTCTTTCTCTCTCTCTCTCTCTCTCTCTTAAAAGCCACATAGACTGAAATCATACATCTAAAAATGCTAATACTTAAACTACACATAAAAGAGCTTGTTTCTCAAGAGATGGAATACCGGAGGGACTGTATAATGAAGTATGAGGTAATAATGAAAGAATGGCATAGTAATGTATGAGGTGCTAACTCAGGAACAGCATAATGAGGTACACCATTTAAACATAAGGAACATATACGAGTCTCAGGAGTGGCTTGCTATCAGTGTCATAGAGATCACCACTGTATGATTCACTCTCTTCCATTTAGTAATGGCACGTATGCAACTGCGAGACCTTATGATACATCTGTCGTGCATGTGTGCTTGGTTTGTGCCGCGTGTGTGTGTGAATATGCGGGTATGTGTGGGTGGAGCTCAGCATGCTGGAGGACATGAAGCTATAGAAGCTGCTGTGCGTGCAATAGCCATCATTCACCAGCATTAACAGCACTGCACCAGCTTCTCCATGCTGCTTACTGGATAAAATACATGGAGCAGTGAGAGAGGGAGAAAGACAGGAGAAGGCAAAGACATTATGAGATTTCTCTGGTATGTACTGAAGTCCCATGAGCTGGTAAAATAGATAGCAATAATAATAAATAAATAAAAAAGTTACATAAAGTTGAAAATGAATAATGTCCACGAGCCCATTTCCAGACCATTGAGGCACATACACCCAAAGCTCCCTAAGAGCATTTAAGCACAAATAATTTCTCCTGCAATCATACATTGCTCCTCAACTTGTCCTTAGCTATATGTTAAAATTCTGCATAGTTCTCCATGTAGCTTCCCAAGGTGTGTCAACTGAGCAACTGAGCGTATGATATTAATGGATATACTACTGCTATAGCCAGTTCTAACTCTTATCTTATCTATCTCTTATAAAAAAAACACCATGTACTGTGAGGGTTCTCCCCTGATGGTTCTGTCTGTCTTGTCTTTGTTTTATGTGTTTTGTTTGTGTTGTGTTCTCTATCTTTGTGTTTGCCTCCTTGTTTCCAATTACCACACCCCCTTGTTTAGTCCTTGTTTGTCTGAGTGTTGTCACCTGTTCCCTTATGTTCTCCACTCCCTTTATATTGTGCTTTCCCTCATGTTTTGCCAGTTTGTTATACATTGTGCCGCTGTGTTCTTCCTTGTTGCCAATAGTCTGTAGTGAATGGAGTAAGATACTTGTAGTTCTACCTGTTAATTCTGGTCTTGGTTTGTTCAGTCTACTGTCCCTGTGTATCCTTGCTGTAGTTTAGTTTTCTTCTCTACTGTTCTTTGCTTTATCTTTAGTTAGAGACCATGAGTGTTTATGTTCTTGTGCTAAGTGTCCCTGCCAGACCTTCACTGCTATCCACCGATCTCGCTCTCTGCCCTGCCATTACTGCTCACTGGCCTACTCTCATCTTGGGCTGGACTCAGCGGTCACTCTCTCAGCCTGCCGGTGTTTGAGCCTCATCCCTCCTTATTGTTTGGACTGTGCACCCCCTCCATACCTTCTCTTGTCTTGTCTGTAGTTTTGTAAATAAACCCATTATCACTCATTTTGCGTTTGAGTCCTTATCAATAAAGTGTGTGTTAGCATTCGTGTGTGGGCTGATTTCATCCTGGGCAGGTTTAGCTAGGCTAGGCAGCAGACAGCCAAGTAGCGTGCCGTCTGGGGAAGTGAATTATTTACTATATCTTAAGTCTGCTGAGAACAGGACTCTACAGTCCAGGACACAGGATGGAGTGTGTGAGGGGCTAATAGTATTACGACTGTGTATATGTGTACTTGTGTGTACATATGTGTGTTTGTGTGTAGTGAGTTTGGAGTGATAAGAGATTACGTATAGCTATCTGGTCAATATAGCAATATAAACCCGGCAGGGTCATCATGACTCTGACATGCCTACTCACCAAACAAATAAAAAAAAAGAGGATGTGAAATATTAATCAGAGTTCAAATTATTTTATAACCTTACCTGTACATTATATAAAAGCTTACTCTTAGAAAACAGTAGTCCATTACAACCCACAAACTAGCAACAAGAAGAACACTGCAACAATATTACAATAAAATGATGTTTTATGTTATATTTAGAGGGGAGCGGGATTGGCAAGGGACCTCGAGATGGGAATCAAACTCGGGCTGCTGCGAGCACAGTTGGTCTGTATGTCGGCACACTAACCATGAGGCTATTGGTGCCGACTACAATACAATTATTTAAAGGCCATTTTACAATTACAGTTGAGATATAACTGAGATGCAACTTGAAATTTGTATGAAACCAGAGTGTGCAAATCCACGGTGTGAAAGTAGCAGTTTTATAACCCGGATGAGCTGGCAATGCCATGGACGACTGTGATGTGACAACTGAGAGCAGCAATCGACCAATCTGATTTGAGTATCCCAGAAAGCCATGTAATATATTTAATTTACTAACAGTATCTTGATTTCTGACATTATGAATGTTTAGTAACAGACAACCACATAAATAAGTTGTTGTCAGTGCAGTGTTTTATGTTTGATTTGTTGCATAATTTTAGTTCCTGTTTTTGTAGTTTATCATATCTGGAAAGGGTTGGAAGTGATAAATACAATAAATCACTGGATCACTTGTATAGGCAGTAAAAGGAAAATAATTGTTAATGTACTGATTTCTGACACAATAGAAATCTCACAGGTACATTTTGTAAACTACTACTACCTGGAAAACACAAAAAGTATATCAATTCTATAATCACTTATTTTCAGTTATGCTTCCAAGTTTAAGCTTCACCTTACTGTAATCACCACATAAGCTTCATCATGAGGATTCATGTATTACCTCGCCTCCTCCAACAGGGGCCCTCACGGATGGTGTAGGAGATCTCTGTAAACTCCAAGTCCACTGTTGAACGCCGAGGCAGGTGAGAAAACCTCTGTGCCTCTGTGATATGGTTCTCCACCTTCTTCAGGTGGGTCAGCATGGCAGCATCTGGAAGGGCGCCACCTGCACGCTTGGTCTCCTCCATGGGAATGGAAACAGACCCCGGCTCTAAGGACTTTGCAGCCATACCAAGAGCCTGGGAAATGTGGGAGGATGCAAAAATTAGAAAATGGTTATGTGTAATAATGGAACATTTGTACAGAAGCATAGGAATACTTAATCGCAAAACTACTATCTGCAATCAAATCTACCTCAATGCAATCATTACACACATACACACACTTGCAAGGGAGAATATGTCTTTGATAAGTGGTGTGTAATTTCATGCTCCTATTTGAGTCAGTGATACATATGTGAGGTTGTGCTAGAGCTCAGAGAAAAGGAGGAACAGAAAGGTAACAAAATCATTCTGCCTTTTGAAAGGAAACAGATGAATAATGATAGTAACATTTCCGTAACATTTCCGTCACACGCTTGAGTTATTCAGCCAATCACAACGCACTGGATAGCTGGCCAATCAGAGCACACCTCGCTTTTCAGAAGGTTGAGCTTTGTAAAAATCGACGCTTTTCAGAAAGGCGGGGCATAGACAAGACAAAAACATTAAAACCCATTATAAACGAGGCATTTGTTGCATCCAGTGGGGACATAATTACGGATTATAATGACTTATACTGTCTTTTTACGTGTTGCATCGTGCAGCGTAAACATAAAACCATGTCTGCATTTATGATCGGAGAAATTACAAACAATAAGTGCTACGCTACACTGCCCAAAACTCGCGTTTGAATCATCAGTGGCAAATCCTTTAAATATATTTTAAAAAAAACTTACTTACAGTCTGTGAGTCAGAACAGACATTTGTCTACATTGAGACTACATTGTAGTCTACTCTCCCAGGATCAGTAAACAGTCCTCCATAAAATGTGCTGCACACATCTCAATATTTGGGTTGATAAATACAACTTAACCACTGATTTCTAGTCGTGTCCTCTTTTGGAAGGCCAAACAAAGTAGTTTCGCTTTCACAACGAAGCACACAGCGTCTTCACGAAATGGCGGCAGCAGCAACAATACTACAGCGAGAATAAAAGTTAGTTTCTTTGAGTGAACATTTGGGCGGCGTTATGCAAATCTTCCCAGATAGTGACGTAGGTGTATGTGGGGGCGTGTTAGAACGAGCCGTTTTAGGTAGGTGTGGTTGACTCTTAACTTTTATAAAGAATATCTCTTTGGATTTGAGACTTTAGTCTTTGCAACTTTACAGATCTTCTTTGTGCACCAAGAGCTTGTAACACTCCAAAGAGAAAGGAAAAATTGAAATCGCATCATATGACCCCTTTAATGAAGATTTTAAGTTAGGTCAGTTGAATGGCATTAGGACACTAACTATAGGGACTTAATGGTTAGAGAGTCAGACTTTTAACCAAAAGGTTGCGGGTTCGAGCCTCTGTACCGGCAGGAATTTTAGGTGGGGGGAGTGAATGAACAGTGCTCTCTTCCACCTTCAGTACCACGACTGAGGTGAGACCCTTGAGCAAGGCACCGAACCCCCAACTGCTCCAGGTGTGTGTTCACGGTGTGTGTGTTCCCTACTTACTTCTGTGGATAAATTCAGAGCACAAATTCTGAGTATGGAACACCATACTTGGCCACACGTCACGTCACTTTCAGTTTCAACTATATTACCCCCAGACCATCTAGAAAGATGTTGTTTTGAGCATAAAATCAATGAGAAAGGGAGCATCTGCTCAGAGTTATGCATTTGGAGACAGTTTCAGTTAGTAGAGTAATTACCCTTGAAGCCTATGGAATTTGATGCCAGCATTTGAAGCTTTGATGGAAACCTTTTTTTCAGTTTTGTGGGGGAAGCTCTCAACAAACAAGCTGACAAGAATACAGCTGAGCAATGGGTCGAGCATCTCTTATATTAGTATTTTTGTAGCTTTTGATAGAAATGCAGAGCTTTCCTGAATCTGTACTATGCTTGATTAATATTTACATAATCTAATATGATTTTAGTCTACTCTCCCAGGATCAGTAAACAGTCCTCCATAAAATGTGCTGCACACATCTCAATATTTGGGTTGATAAATACAACTTAACCACTGATTTCTAGTCGTGTCCTCTTTTGGAAGGCCAAACAAAGTAGTTTCGCTTTCACAACGAAGCACACAGCGTCTTCACGAAATGGCGGCAGCAGCAACAATACTACAGCGAGAATAAAAGTTAGTTTCTTTGAGTGAACATTTGGGCGGCGTTATGCAAATCTTCCCAGATAGTGACGTAGGTGTATGTGGGGGCGTGTTAGAACGAGCCGTTTTAGGTAGGTGTGGTTGACTCTTAACTTTTATAAAGAATATCTCTTTGGATTTGAGACTTTAGTCTTTGCAACTTTACAGATCTTCTTTGTGCACCAAGAGCTTGTAACACTCCAAAGAGAAAGGAAAAATTGAAATCGCATCATATGACCCCTTTAATGAAGATTTTAAGTTAGGTCAGTTGAATGGCATTAGGACACTAACTATAGGGACTTAATGGTTAGAGAGTCAGACTTTTAACCAAAAGGTTGCGGGTTCGAGCCTCTGTACCGGCAGGAATTTTAGGTGGGGGGAGTGAATGAACAGTGCTCTCTTCCACCTTCAGTACCACGACTGAGGTGAGACCCTTGAGCAAGGCACCGAACCCCCAACTGCTCCAGGTGTGTGTTCACGGTGTGTGTGTTCCCTACTTACTTCTGTGGATAAATTCAGAGCACAAATTCTGAGTATGGAACACCATACTTGGCCACACGTCACGTCACTTTCAGTTTCAACTATATTACCCCCAGACCATCTAGAAAGATGTTGTTTTGAGCATAAAATCAATGAGAAAGGGAGCATCTGCTCAGAGTTATGCATTTGGAGACAGTTTCAGTTAGTAGAGTAATTACCCTTGAAGCCTATGGAATTTGATGCCAGCATTTGAAGCTTTGATGGAAACCTTTTTTTCAGTTTTGTGGGGGAAGCTCTCAACAAACAAGCTGACAAGAATACAGCTGAGCAATGGGTCGAGCATCTCTTATATTAGTATTTTTGTAGCTTTTGATAGAAATGCAGAGCTTTCCTGAATCTGTACTATGCTTGATTAATATTTACATAATCTAATATGATTTTTATAGAATTATCCTCTAATTTTGATGAAAGCTCTGACAGATTTAGTTGGATTCTCACATTTTTCTGCTGGATGTGGGAAGGCTGAGGTTGTAATTCCAGAACTGTTGTGAGGAGTAAAGATCCGATTACAACCTGACAACAGTATAGTGCTGATTCACATTTACTTTCTGAGTGACACAGAATATGAAAAATGCCACACACACACACACACAGTGTACACAAATAAAGTGCATACTAAAATATAGTGAATAATACGGACAAAAAACAGGGCTTGAAGTTAATTAAAGCAAGTAAAACATTGTTTGAATACAGAAGGCAATTATAGATCAAACACTCTTAAATATAACAGTTCCAAAGGGGGGGTTTTGCAGTGATGCCAGAAGAACCATGTTGAGTTCCCCAAAGAACCTTTCAGTGAACAATTCTGAAAAGAACCAGCTTTTCTTAGTGTAAAGAACATTTTAATAGTCTAAAGAACCCTTTTCCACTAAAAAGAACCTTTTTGTGCAGCAGAAAGTTTCTATGGATGTTTAAGGTTCTTCACGGAACCAGATGCCAATAAAGATCTTTATTTTTAAGACTGTAACTGATTAGTCCACAGCGTAAAAGAACTGGATTATGTAGAATGCAGTACACAAATGCATTTCTGCAACAATATCAGACTTTTAAATGTAGTCATATCAGCATTAAATTAAAAATCACACCTCAGATTCAATGACACTGACACTGAAAAACATTGCACCGAGCTACAGAGGTACAAACAGTACTGACAGCAATGCGAATGTGGAATCCATATGAGTTATTGTATTTCACGTCAATGAGAATGCACTTAGGCTGCAGAAGCGTCTAAACCAGTTCCGGGTGCTGTGCTTGATAGAACCCTGCCTCTCTAAAGAACCAATGTTTTCACTGTTGCCAGCTAGCAATTTATATGGTTAAAGTGCTTGTATGTCAATATGGTATATTCCATTAAGAAGTGCTCAGTTTATTGTCCATTATGACTCAAGGCACAAGACCAGGGACTGGAGAATCTAAAAAAAGCTACATTTCAAAGGATACATTTCACTGTGATTGATGGACCTGCACTTGATCTTCAATGTCCCCATTTATATTCAAGTGATTCATCTTCAAGAGATGTCCATAAAACTTTATTTAAAAAATTATTTCAATTGGATCTATCCCTAAGCTAGACTGCTGGTCTTAACTTGTTAAAGATGGTCTCTGGCCAAACTGCCCAAATGTCCAAAACACCTCTTAAACCAGACCAGGGTGGGAGATATACATTTCTATAAAGTGAGAACGACAAAGTGAGGCATATTACTGATTATGTCACATACGTAGCTCTATTGACCGCAGTTAATGAAACACTGCCTAGTCTTTTCTGATCAGTCAAGGAAAGGCCATGTTTTTTGAGCACTGTATTTCAATCCAGGTTCTGAAATACCTCAGAATGACACATTTTGAATGTCTCCCTTATCTGACACATCCAGTTTAGGTATTGGAGCCTAATGAGCCGATGATATCAGTCAGCTGTTAAATGAGGGGGAAAAAAATCCAAAATGTGCAGTGTTGAGGATTGAGAAGCAGTAATGAAAACCCTTTAAACCCCAGTCTGGCTGTTCTATGATCTGTCAGAGATCAGGTAATCTCCCTTCATTTAATCCACTTCCCAGAACAGATATAAAACAGAATATACAATGAGCAATTATGGTAACAATATTTTCATATATAAAGAAATGTATATGAGACAGAAGCTAAAATGAAACCTTTCACATTCATTACACGTGCGCTCTACCTAGATATTTTATGGTGAACTGAGTCAGTGTTTAGAATAATATGCATCACATGCCCTGTCAATGACATCACACTCATGCACAGACAAGTGTGTTTATACTGTAGACCTTCACTATGTGTTGTTTCACCAAGACTCAGAATAGGTACCTACTGTTTTTTGAAGCGTCGAGTTGATCAAACGTCTCCCTGGCAGCGTGTTTCCTTATAAAAATGTCCAATTCATTCCTTAGAGCTCAAGAGCATCATATGTACACGCACAGGCTTCAGCAACAGGAGCGGCCCCGCTCTATAGTCCAGCTGAGAATAAAGATGCTCCGTTATACGCCCGATCCCGCTCACCGGTGACGGAGAGGATGCTCTTCTCCTTCAGAAAGCCGCTACACGTCACATTCATACCGTTCCTTGAAAATATACTGTGACAATTCCTATCCAAAACAAGCATAACAGTTATGAATAATTAAACAGATGCAGCAGCATCCGTGTTAAACCAGGAGTTTCATTTCGGACAGCTGACAGAAGGGCAAACCGTGACTCGATCATTGCGCATTTACAGTCATCCAGTATGCGTTTGGAGCTGTGTAGAGAGGAGTTGTGCTCGTCCTGCGCGGTCCTCCGGATGCTGCACCGCAGTGTGATATAGCGCGCAGTGGACAGAGGAGCCCTGGCACGCCTGGCGGTGTGTGGTACTGGGCGTAACAGCTCTCGTCCGAAATAAGCCCATGTTACACACTGGAGGACGATTAATGTAGCAGTGATTTGGTTACTTACGTTATGATACTTTGCTTGTGTTTGGGGGGTGGGGGTGGGGGGGGGTTACATTTTAAAAATAACAGCAAGATTCTGCACTGTTAATTTGTTCTGGGTACATTTATGGTTAATTCTGGCAGCTGTTGCTAAAAATGTCACGAAAAAAATACAATGATGGTGTCAGGCGACATTTCGGCATAATCTGCGCTGATAACTGTATGAGTATATATAGGCCTAATATTACGACAATATTGAAATCTCTAACTACTTGTAGTCTTGGTTATTAGCTATAAAGTAGGCTATACGCATTATCTCGATGAATAGGCTATTTTCTGTAAATAATATTCATAGGCCTTCTTTTTACTCTTACAGTATTTTACAATGAAATGTAAATATAATTTTCTTAATAATATAGGCTTTTTTACCTTGTGTAACAATGTCACTAACTGTAACCGATATTAATTAATTGCTTTACTGATATTTTTTGCAGTGCGGAAGTCCAGGCAAGTCTTGGTTATTAGCTATAAAGTAGGCTATACGCATTATCTCGATGAATAGGCTATTTTCTGTACATAATATTCATAGGCCTTCTTTTTACTCTTACAGTATTTTAAAATGAAATGTAAATATAATTTTCTTAATAATATAGGCTTTTTTACCTTGTGTAACAATGTCACTAACTGTAACCGATATTAATTAATTGCTTTACTGATATTTTTTTGCAGTGCGGAAGTCCAGGCATTTTATTCATCCCAGTGCCACTTTTTTTCAATTGTTCTTCTAAGGCTAAAAATGTGTTGTTTATTTGTGATGGCAGACGCACAAGCCACGGCTTACTGGGCTGATGTTGTGTGGTGGATTACATTACAAACCCCTCTGCAGGAAAGTGAGAGCAGGACTGGCCTGGTGCCATCTTATGTTAACCAGACAGGTGCGGATCTCAACTTTCCCATGATCCAAGAGAAAAGTCACTAGTCTAGTGCGTACTAGTCTGCTTTCGCGATTTACAGCAACAGGGCTGTTTTCTTATTTTAGTGGGGCAGAAGGATGGAAACGTATGAAACATCTATTTTTAGAACCCCTTGTCTATGAGATTGCTTTGGGGGGGGGGGGGGCAAAGGCACGGGTGGGGATGGAGATGATGGAGACGAAAAACAAAGGGAAATTACAGCCTAACCAGCAGCACGGGAGAATTGAGCGCGCTGTCTCTTTAAAGGCGGCACCTGCGCATCGGCTGCTGCTGGTGCTGATGCTGCAGTGCTCGGGTTATTCTCGGTGAAACCAACGGGGTAACTCGCGTTCAAACGACGCCCTACATCATCCATGGCGAGTACACATACGGTTGCTGTTATGATTCGCTCAATATCATATTCAATGTTTCTACGTTAGGCTAATCTTATGTTGGGGATGGAGAGGGAAATAATGCTTACCTTGCAGCATGTGTGATTGCTTTGAAGAATCTTTTAAATGATCTTTTGCTGAAAGGGGAAATACAGCTTCATGTGGATGTAAAGAGACAGACAGATAGCCCACACATTGAAAAGTTTTTACTTCTAAAAACATTCTTACAATATTTTACAGCAAAAATACATTTATTGTCCTGCTAAATTTAATATAATATGACAAGATAAATTAAGATATACAGATAGATAAACAGACAGACAGAATATATCATTTATAAGACAGACAGACAGATAGATGTCTAGACAGACAGACAGACAGACAGACAGACAGACAGACAGACAGATTAGATAGATAGATAGATAGATAGATAGATAGATAGATAGATAGATAGATAGATAGATAGATAGATAGATAGACAGACAGATATTAATGGATGGAGGAATTCTGACATTTACATAATCTACAAATCAATCTTTAAACGGTAATGAAATAATCTGGGCAGGTTAAGAAATTATTAAATAAAATAATTACATAAAGAGAATAACTGCTCAGAGACTTTCTTCCTCACAAGATACTTTAAGATAGCGCCTGCACATCACTGGAGATGAAGAAACTGTGGTCAGGTTATTTTGTGATGGTTAATAATTAATGTTTATTAATGAAAAGTACACTAACTTTTAAGAGGTAAGAGAGGTCAGTGGTAAATGATAACATAACCACATAGTCCTCACCCTCTACAGCATATTTGACATGTCATATCTTACAACATACAAGACAAAATATGGTCACTGGGTCCTTGCCAAATAATTACTTCTCTACTTTCAATGTTATCAGAGTTTGTACTCAATATTTCTCAGAAACAAACATCAATTAATCCATGGCAAAAATTCTTCAGCAGACCACACCTTTCTAAGGTAAGAGATAAGGCCGCTCCATAAAACTAATAATTTATTATCTACTATTTGGCATGCAAAGAAAACCCAGAATATAAATAGAGTGTGTGGTTGTGAGAGACATTCAGATACACTGGGCAGACTGGTAGAATGGCTCTGACAGCAATTAGTCTTCTGTGCTTTGTAGCTTTGCTGCCGTTTCCAGGACTGGGGCTGCCTGCAGGCTCAGGTGAGGATTGAGTTTAATTCCTTGCAGGTCTAGGTATGAAAAAGTATTAATTTTATTATACTTATGTTAGCTTTTATGAAAACACTTATCCACAGAAACCGAGTAAAGACCAAAAAGTTAATTAATCACAGATTACCTCATTATTTGTTATTACATTTATTAATGCTCTAAATTACTACAGCATGTATTTGAACTAAATAATGCTGTTCTCTCTCTCTCGCTCTCTCTCTCTCTCTCTCTCTCTCGAGAATAGGCCAGCTGGAACAGGTACCCGTTAGAGTGACTGTCATTAATGAATTAACTAATGAGCAGATCTCCTACTCCACCACTGTGGTAGAGGAAGGGCTGATGTTTGGTGTCTTAAATCAACTGCAGGACACCAACGACGGTTTCAAGTACTCCACAAACTTTTACTGAATTTACTTGTTTAGTACACTTCACATGCAGTAATGTGATTGTAGTATAGAAGAGTATACCTGATTAACTTTGGTTGTGATTAACTTACTTGTGATGACTGACTATACTATAACTGAATACTTAATCAAAAGCACTTCTGTAATGACTGAATACGATTATGGGGAAATGGGGCCTATCTGTGATAAGCCTGAGATGTTTTTCCAGTCATACCTGACTCAACAGTTGTCTTGTCAGTTCATTGTAAAGGCTTAGGGCTAACACAATATTTCGAAAGCAGACTGTGAACAGAATTTTTGTGCTAATTCTGATTAATTCTTCATTTTTGATACAACAATAGATTCACATACACTATTCATAAAACCTTTGGCATATATCTGGAGAGTGTGAACGGATTGGCTGGATCTGATAAGGATCAGACATACTGGGAGCTTCTGTCTGAGAAAGCAGGAGTTATAACCCGACTGGAAGTGGGTACGTGAATGAAGATAATCATATAACATTATTTTATTGTTGTGGTGCAGGAAAGGAAATTTGGCTTAATCTTGACTTAATTTATAACACAAAATAATTAAATCAAAATAGTTTTCAAATGCACAAAATACAAATAGCTTCCTTTTAAATATAGATTATTTATACTCTGGATTCTGGAATGTCTCAATGTTTTGCAGGAATTGGCTGCTACCAACCCCAGAGAGACGAGAATATGATCCTGAGGTTCACCACTTAGGCCAAAAAATAGATATTTTTTTTCTAAACATCAGTTGTATTAAGTTATTCTAAATATTACTGCCGAATTAAAACCACATATTGGAATCAACACACAATTTAACTGAATTAATAAACTCGTAATTTCATTGTGTTCTCAGTATAATACTCTAATAAACTTATGCTGATGAAACTGAAAAGCCTCCCTGATCTTTTAACAATACTAACTAACTGGAGTCAAACAAATAGAATAGAGTAGGTATAGAAAAGAATGTGTCAGTATTTTGTTGAACCACCTTTTACTTTAATTACAACCTTTAGTCTGTTGGGATATGTCTTTGTCTCGACTAACTTTGCACAGCTAGACTTTGCAATATTTGCCCACTCTTCTCTGCAGAACTGCTCAAGTTCAGTTCAATTTGATGGTGAGAGTTTGTGGACTGCAGTCTTCAAGTCATTCCACAGATTTTCAATGGGGTTTAAGTCTGGGCTCTGACTAGGCCATGCAAGGACATTCATCTTTTTCTCTTGAACCACTGTGTGGTCAGTTTTGCTGTGTGCTTTGGGTCATTGTCATGTTGGAAGATAAACCTTCTTCTCTTTGATGGTGAGCTGTATTGGATTTCCACCAGACATATCGTTTGGTGTTGAGACCAAATAATACAATTTTAGTCTCATCTGCCTCAGAATCTTCAAGGTGTGTTTTGGCAAAGCTCAGTCGTGACTGCATGTGGACTTTCTTGAGGAGTCTGGTGTTTGTAGGAACACTTTAGTAATCACAGGATGAATGGGCGATAAACAATCAGTAAAACAACGATTTCGATGCTAAACTATTGCATAATTTTAAATACGATTTGTAGTCAGTGGGTTCTAAAGTTACCATTGCGACCAGCTATAATCATAAGAAAATGCCATCAGATAAAAAAATGACTTTACTCACTCGTTGAGTGTGGTTTTCATCCTCCATGCTAAATCTCTCCGCTGTGCGTGTTCGAAATCTCCCTTCGGTGGTGATAGCTGTTTTTAATGCCTGATCAAAAGTTATTGCGAATCTGATAGCCTACTACTACTAATAACAACAACAGAACACATTACATAAATGTTATTAAATGAAATATCTGAACAATTAACACTTATTTGATAACATTACAGATTGATCTGAATAAACAGGGTATGTGCAACTTTGGTGTATAAGACAGCAGGCAAACCGGGTAGCTGTATTTTGTGCGAACGATATAAATCATAATGGGATTTTGTAGAAATTGTAATCAGGTGCTAAAAAAAAAAAAAGAGCACCCTTTAAAATTCTTTACATCAAGGACCCGATCATAGAAACAATGCACAGTACAAGCGCAGCGTTGAGCTTCTTGAGTCTGTTCAGTAAAGAGTGTTTTGATTGGTGGATTAAAAGCTCCCCGCGATTGGCTGGACGGAACATCCTCCAAAAAAAAAAAAAGATATTTATGAATCTTAACCTGCCAGGAAGGTCTCAAAAATACCGCACATAAATTCAAAGCGGTCCACGCATGTGTGACAATTTGCAAATGCAGATTCAACGATCCATAAATACATGTAACATCATTCATAAATGTGTGATGGAAATTAATTCAAGAACTTGATATATTTGTGTAAACATTTTAAATGTATTTATGCTTTTGTGAGAGAATTTGGGGAAATAATTATGCTTTTACTTCTGTATTTATGAATTGTGTTTTGAATTTACAAATCGGATTTTGTAAATGTAAATTGTGCTGTGCATTTATGAATTTTGTTTTATAAATGTATTATTTTTGAGGCCGATCTGGCTCCATATTTCTTCACTTGGCTTATGCTCAAGTAACAAGTTTAAAGCTTCATCTCTGTACTAAATACAGAACAGGAAAAACAGCAATGTTTCAGAATATCTGGGCTTTTGTAGACTGAGTTTGTAGTGATTTAGATAGATAAATAGACAGACAACAATTAGTCCTTTTCACTTTGCAGTTTTTTTTCTGGGGCTTTTTTTTACATTTATTTACATGTGTGACCTTGAGGAAGCTGTGTACTTAAATTATGCTACTTTAATGTTACAATATTTGGATTAGTTCACTGGCTATAAAGAACCATAGAAAACCTTGAAATATTAGGGATTTTAAAATGGTGATTTCCAGGCAAGAAAAAAAACATCATACAATTAAATATAGTCTTCAAAAAAATGTAAAAATCTAGTGAAATGATTTCCCCAGCTCTAAAATATGCACATTAAATATAACTTTGTTATATTTAAGGTTTAATTTGTTTAATTTATTGCTTTTGCAATAATAATAAAAAAATCCTAAATAGATTGCCGTCCTCCTTTTTTTGTTGCTTATTTGGGGAAATAATTATGCTTTTACTTCTGTATTTATGAATTGTGTTTTGAATTTACAAAACGGATTTTGTAAATGTAAATTGTGCTGTGCATTTATGAATTTTGTTTTATAAATGTATTATTTTTGAGGCCGATCTGGCTCCATATTTCTTCACTTGGCTTATGCTCAAGTAACAAGTTTAAAGCTTCATCTCTGTACTAAATACAGAACAGGAAAAACAGCAATGTTTCAGAATATCTGGGCTTTTGTAGACTGAGTTTGTAGTGATTTAGATAGATAAATAGACAGACAACAATTAGTCCTTTTCACTTTGCAGTTTTTTTTCTGGGGCTTTTTTTACATTTATTTACATGTGTGACCTTGAGGAAGCTGTGTACTTAAATTATGCTACTTTAATGTTACAATATTTGGATTAGTTCACTGGCTATAAAGAACCATAGAAAACCTTGAAATATTAGGGATTTTAAAATGGTGATTTCCAGGCAAGAAAAAAAACATCATACAATTAAATATAGTCTTCAAAAAAATGTAAAAATCTAGTGAAATGATTTTCCCAGCTCTAAAATATGCACATTAAATATAACTTTGTTATATTTAAGGTTTAATTTGTTTAATTTATTGCTTTTGCAATAATAATAAAAAAAATCCTAAATAGATTGCCGTCCTCTTTTTTTTGTTGCTTAAAAAACATTTACAGACATTTAAAAATCAAGTAAATGCATATTTTTCAAATCTATTAAAATTTCATCAAATTCAAAGTGAAATACATTGTAAATTGAAAAAGAGATAGTATAGTATAATATAGTATAGCATAGCATATAATAGTATAGTACTTAAACCTAATTATAATGTGATGACTGAATATGTTTGTGTAAGACAAGGACAATTAATTAAAGTAACTATAATTATTCTATAATCTCTGATGAGATGAGATGCTATTACAGTCAGATCTGACTAGTCAATATGGACAAGGTTTAGGGAGTGAGCCATGGGATGTCATATTTGCTGTTTAGCTTGACTTTCACATGAGCTTTAAGTAAATTCCATATTTCTTTGTTTGTCATAATCTTTGTTTCCCTGCATTTCTTGGCTGACCACTCCTTTTTAAGATATGGGAAAAAAATCCTATATATTCTTTTTTTTTGGAAATGTCATTTTCTGCATTAATTTTACTACCTGTCAAACCTGAACACACAGTCCCTGACTCAAGGATTGTGTTGTCATTCTATTGTACAAGCCTTTAATTTGTGTGTGTGTTAATTCTGCTCAATTCTATTAGTTTCATATACAGTATTAACAAAAGCTTTAGCATATATCTGCAGATTATGAACAGACTGGCTGGATCTACTGAAAACCACGGGCTCTGGGAGCTTCTATAGTTGCTTTTTTTTCTTTTTTTTTAAACAGTGTGGAATGTTTTTCTTCAAAAATATTTTTTGGCAACAGTGCATTCTTTGTTATATTTATTTATTTATTTCCTGGTACTTTTGCGATTAGCAATCCTAAGAAGATTCTCTTCCTTTTTTCCTGTAATGTGATGACTGAATACGTTTTTGGAAGACAAGAACAAAGAATCAATGTAACGATCATAGATCTGTTTGATGTTCTTTCCTCATGTTCTTGGCTGACCACTCCTTTTTAAGGTATGACTTTCCCAGAAATTATATGACTTAAAAATTTGGAATGCAAAAAAATAAATATAAATATAGGGTGTGTGGTTGTGAGAGACATTCAGATACACTGTGCAGACTGGTAGAATGGCTCTGACAGCGATTAGTCTTCTGTGCTTTGCAGCTTTGCTGCCTTTCCCAGGACTGGGGGGACGTGATGACCACTCGGGTGAGTTTTCCTCTATAAAGCCATGATTTCTGTTTCAAACGAGGAGAAACATGATTGAATTGAAATCATTTGAGGTCAAATAACATTTGAGAAGTATGATTTATAGGATTCTCTGAGACTCTTGCACAAAATTTATCTTCTTAACAGGAAAGCAGGAACAGATCCCCATTAAGGTGACGGTCATTAATAAATTCAATAACACAAACGTCTCCTACTCCCCTATTGTGACAGTGGGAATGCCGATGTTTGGGGTCTTAAATCAACTACATGACAGAAACAACAACTTCAAGTATGGCATTAAACGTTATCAAATTATTCTGGTTTTATGTACTTTACAAGCATAGTATAGTAGGTTAATAGGTTATGGGGAAACCTCTACAGTCTACTGTACAATGTTCAGGACTATAAGGAACTGTTGTAGTGCTAATTTTATTTTTTGTGCTAATTTTGCTACATGTATTTCTATTAGCTTCACATACACCATTAGCAAAAGCTATGGCATATATCTGCAGAGTGTGAACGGACTGGCTGGATCTACTGAAAACCACACATACTGGGAGCTTCTGTCAAAGAAAGGAAACACTATAACCCGACTGAACGTGGGTAAGTGCATCAGTTTAATTATATAGCACTCACTTTATGTCACACAGTATGTGTGCAAATATATTGGAGCAAGACCGTTTTTTTTTTTTTTTGGTTTCACTTTATTTACAACACAAATATAAAAGATTTTTTTCCCCTCAATCTTCAACAGGAATCGGCTGCTACCAACCCAAGAAAAAGGAGAATTTCATCATGAATTTCACCACTTGGGACTAAAAGGAGATTTGTTTTCTACTATCACATGTATGGTTATAAACGAGACCCCTCTGATTCTGAACTCTGATTCAACTATATTAATACTATACTACATTAATCTTGTATCAATCATGAAGTGAATGAATAAACTAATAATTACATTGTATCTACAGAAGCATAATGTTCTAATAAAATCACATATGGAACTGAAATGTGTCTCTTATCTTTCCACAATTGTGACTAACTAACTAGATACAATCAAATGTACATTCCCAGTACTGTATATTCAGCACTCATAGAGCTCCCTCTTCACCTGGCTTATGCTCAGAGGGTAACAACATTATGAGTTCATCTCTGTACTACTATACACATACAGTATAAGGGAAAAACATTTCCGAACGTTTAGGCTTTTGTAGAAAAGGAAAATGAATACAGATTCCCTGTCTTCTATCCTGTAGAAGCTTGAGGGAACAAACAAGAACACTGATTTTGAAATACTGTTTGCATTACTGCAGTTACAGTATTTGCCACTTGTTTTAACTAGCCACAATTTAAATGACTCTATAAAAACTTACCGCAGGGAGTGAAGCAGTCGCAGTCACAGTAGTTGCAGCGTGTAAACCAGCACTTCCAGCCCGATTCTTTAGTTCTGCAGTTCTCAATTCGACTGCATTTGTGGTTCAGAGGGACAGCATAGGTCTTAGCATCAGGACAGGTGGACGAACATGTCCCGTCAATGTCCTTCTCACTGATCTCAACCCGGCCACGATGACACACTCCTAATGTCACATACAGGAGGAGAGACAGAATTGTACCTAACTTATATTGAATATAGCCAATGAAATTCACTTCGGTGTAAAATGTAACTGACCATAACTATTGTTTAATCTCCAAGACAGACTTTGACCTAAAGTCAAATATTTTAATAATATAAAAATATTTTTTAAAAAGCTGATCAACTTAATACATGTATGCACTTTTTATTAAAAATATTATGTATCAGTACTAGATATTTCATGTTTTCATGTTATGGACAATGACTATGCACTCTAAGAAAAATCTTTAAAAATAGGGAACAATGTACTTATGTGTTAATACGAAAGAAGCATCTGTAGTGATTTTTCACAGGTGTTTTCCCTTTCCTTTGACGTATGCATTGCATTTTGTTGTGTTTTAGGATTAAAGTAAATGCCTGCACTTCATGGATAAAGTCCTGACAGAAAATGTCCAGTACCTTTTCCATTTATCTATGAATTTTTTTCTTACAGTGTGAGGTAATTTTGAAGAATTATTTTTAGCACCTCTCAAAGTAACAGTACTAACTATAACAACTTTAGTTTGTGTTCAGTCTCTCATTTACTATGCAAACAGTACATGAGATTACTGTTGCACTTTCTGGGTAATTCCATAATTTGTGTACAACGTCCAGCCAGACCAGGACGTGTTAATACGAAAGAAGCATCTGTAGTGATTTTTCACAGGTGTTTTCCCTTTCCTTTGACGTATACATTGCATTTTGTTGTGTTTTAGGATTAAAGTAAATGCCTGCACTTCATGGATAAAGTCCTGACAGAAAATGTCCAGTACCTTTTCCATTTATCTATCGATTTTTTTCTTACAGTGTGAGGTAATTTTGAAGAATTATTTTTAGCACCTCTCAAAGTAACAGTACTAACTATAACAACTTTAGTTTGTGTTCAGTCTCTCATATACTATACAAACAGTACATGAGATTAAGACAGATTAGGTCTCAGTTTTGTGTGCACTTTCTGGGTAATTCCATAATTTGTGTACAACGTCCAGCCAGACCAGGATTTACTGAGACAGGATGGTTTGGGTGTCCATTTCCCATTGGACTGACAGGCTCAGGCAGGATCTCCCACCAACACGAACCCTGGCCTGCAGTCGTACCGCACTACAGAACCCACCCACCAATCACTCCCATACACCATCCCATTAAAGTCCACATCAGGCTTTCCACAATTCACTAGGGAAAAGAAAATGACCAAAGATTAAACATGAGACAAAACAACATGTGAAACAATTCATCACACACACAAATCAATAGCTGGATCTTTGGTTTTGTGGAAATAGTGATAGCAACAAAAATGGAGTACATTACAATAAAGGGATAGTTCACCCAAAAATGAAAACTCAATCATGTTTCAAACCTAACTTACTTTCTTCTGCTGAACACAAAAGAAGATATTTGAAGAATGCTGGTAAATAATAAATAAATAAAGTAAATCATAAAGGTTTAGAATGACACAAGGGTGAGTAAATGGTGACAGAAATTACATTTTTGGGTGAACTGTCCCTTTAAGATGATGATCAGGTGTACCTCTACAGAAGGATTTGTATGAGGTATTGACAGTACCGGCAGCAGTCTGAATCTCCACAGTTGTCTCTCTTGAGTCGGCCTTTACACCCTCCAAAACAAAGGGGGGCTGTCCCGGACCAGTAAGTGTCCTCCAGTTCATCCTCCTGTTCCACCTCCAACAGACCTGAGAGACATAATGCAGTCTACGGTGCTCAAATTCATGCATCCTTTACCAATTTTCAATAGAGAATATTTCCGACATTTTGTCAATTTGTAAAATAAATCTTGATGCTTAGTTTAGATATCCTGTTAGTTCATAAATGAATCAAATGCTTCTCTTGCCGCTTCCTAGATCTTCCTCCACAGCTGTTCTTTCAGTAAATGCAGTTAAAGGCACTTGAGTGAACACCACATTCAAGGACCCCAGAAACAGCAGCAGAAGATTTCCTAGTTTCATGTTGTTTTAATGGTGGAAATTCTTCTCCACAACGATGGTTTGGGTGTCCATTTCCCATTGGACTGACAGGCTCAGGCAGGATCTCCCGCCAACACGAACCCTGGCCTGCAGTCGTACCGCACTACAGAACCCACCCACCAATCACTCCCATACACCATCCCATTAAAGTCCACATCAGGCTTTCCACAATTCACTAGGGAAAAGAAAATGACCAAAGATTAAACATGAGACAAAACAACATGTGAAACAATTCATCACACACACAAATCAATAGCTGGATCTTTGGTTTTGTGGAAATAGTGATAGCAACAAAAATGGAGTACATTACAATAAAGGGATAGTTCACCCAAAAATGAAAACTCAATCATGTTTCAAACCTAACTTACTTTCTTCTGCTGAACACAAAAGAAGATATTTGAAGAATGCTGGTAAATATTTTGGTTTTAACACCTCTCAAAGTAACAGATTTTTTTGTTTGTTACAATGGATTCCACTGCATGGACACAAAAATAAATAAATAAAGTAAATCATAAAGGTTTAGAATGACACAAGGGTGAGTAAATGGTGACAGAAATTAACTGAACTGAAATTGAACTGTCCCTTTAAGATGATGATCAGGTGTACCTCTACAGAAGGATTTGTATGAGGTATTGATTCAGCAGTCTGAATCTCCACAGTTGTCTCTCTTGAGTCGGCCTTTACACCCTCCAAAACAAAGGGGGGCTGTCCCGGACCAGTAAGTGTCCTCCAGTTCATCCTCCTGTTCCACCTCCAACAGACCTGAGAGACATAATGCAGTCTACGGTGCTCAAATTCATGCATCCTTTACCAATTTTCAATAGAGAATATTTCCGACATTTTGTCAATTTGTAAAATAAATCTTGATGCTTAGTTTAGATATCCTGTTAGTTCATAAATGAATCAAATGCTTCTCTTGCCGCTTCCTAGATCTTCCTCCACAGCTGTTCTTTCAGTAAATGCAGTTAAAGGCACTTGAGTGAACACCACATTCAAGGACCCCAGAAACAGCAGCAGAAGATTTCCTAGTTTCATGTTGTTTTAATGGTGGAAATTCTTCTCCACAACACAAGTTGTTTATATCTCTTCAGTTCTCTTCTTCTGAACGTCTCACACTCATTTTCTAATCAGCGTTTCCTTGTTCTGTTGTCTCGTATCGTAAAAGTCATTATGTGAATAATATAGAAAAACAATTTGCATTAGGAACTATATTCTTTAAAGGCTATTTTCAAGAACCTGTTTTCCTGCAGAAGACAGATGGAAAGAAAGGGGAAGTGTTGCATCTTAGCTTACACTAAGCCGTTAACGCAAACTAATCTCTTAAATTCTGTTAACACACCAGCTAACATCACCAGAGCAGAGAGAAAGAGATTACAGAGAAAGGGAGAGAGCCATGGGAAGTCTGATTTGCAGTTTAGCTTAAATATCAGTTGTGCTGATTGTAAAGTTCATGTTTCTCACATCTTGTCCGGTTCGCTTCCCTAAGCAGAGTTCCTAGTGTGCTTGAGACCTGCAGTGATTGTAATTACTGTAACGATACGGATCTGTGAAAAGTGCTCCTCAAACACTGACCTCTGACTACTGCAGTGAAGCATAAACTTCTGCCTAACCCAGCACAACCTGCCTGCTGGCTCTTGTCCTGAGAGATTCAAACAAACAGGACTTACAAGTACTGTTCTTACAGTCACACAGCACACGGGATCACAGAACAAAGTGGATTATCCCCAGAACACACTCCGTACCTGAATACACAAGCTTTCATTTTTTCACTCACAGAGGAATATATACAGTATATACACAGACACTAATGATCAAAAGTTTGGGATTGGTAAGATGATTTTTTTTTTTTTTTACATTTTTGAAAAGAAGTCTCTCGCGCACCAAGGCTGCATTTATTTGATAGCAGTAAAATTGTGAAATACTATTACAATTTAAAGTATTTTAATATATTTTAAAATGTAATTCATTCCTCTGATGGCACAACTGAAAAAAAAATACTACTTTGAATGGCAAAAAAAATATTTCTGTTTACAATCAAAATATTTTAATTAGAAAAGAACAAAAAGAGGACAAAACATTTATTGAAATAACTGCCATTGTTTATTTAAAATAAAATTATGTCATTTAGTATAGTCAGTTTGCCTTAAATGAATTCTTCCATCTCAGTTAAGATTATTAGGACTCAATGGCAAATAAAAGTCCTAAGGAAATGGTATATCTTAAAAAAAAAAGGAACAATTAATTTTAACTACAACTATGATAGAACAGCAGTAGAAACTGGAAGCTTCCACCAGAATGGGCCTTTCTGGACAACAGAACTGATCTGAAGTTGAAAAATAAATTAAAGAGGAATGGTGCCAGTTTAAAGTTCAGAAGCACTTCCAATTAATCTTTAAAACAGAAGCACACTGTATACAACTATACACTGTAAAGAGTTCTCCACAGAGATCTGTCCATCTTCCTTTACATAAACTGTTCAGTAGGATACATTTCTGTTCTCCCTTACCCTCTTGTCTCTCGTTTGTTGCTCTCACTCTCTCTCTCACACACAGTCTAATTCAAAGGGATAGTTTAGTCCAAAATTAAAATGGCGTAATTTAATCTTATTATACATTTCTGTTCTCCCTTACCCTCTTGTCTCTCGTTTGTTGCTCTCACTCTCTCTCTCACACACACAGTCTAATTCAAAGGGATAGTTTAGTCCAAAATTAAAATGGCGTAATTTAATCTTATGGTTCCAACCCTGCAGTGTCCTTCAAGAAATAAGACATCTTAAATGTGTGCGCGCGTGTTTTCCCTACAAGGAAAGTGACTTACTTTTCTAAGCTCCAAACAGGGGAAAAATAAAAATCACATAAATACTTAAAACATACAAGTCACAGGAGCTACATTTAACATACTTTCAGTGTTTTTGTCCATTTTGGAGCTTAGTGCAAAAAAAATCACCATTAATTTTTGTTGAATGGAAAAAGGCAACTCACACACTCCGCTTGACATCTCATTTCATTTTGTGTTTTGGGACAAACAAAAATAATATGGGGACATTTATGGAGTAAATTATAACAAAAATGGTCCTTTTTGAGTGAACTATTCATTTAACCAATCATCCTCAGAGCTAACCTGTGATTCAGCTTCATCTGTTCTGTTCAGTGCGGTGTTCAAGGGGTTTGATGATGACGACAGCATCCTCAAACACACTCTATTCCTGCTTTGGTCCCCTGTTAGTATCATAGCACTTTTTGTCACAGAGTTATTTGGAATGTCCTAATGTACCTTTTTATTGTCTGACACAGCAGTTTTAGGGCGTTGCAGTAATCAGAGATGCAGTTAAACCACCTCCATGCCCAGCTGTTGGGCAGTGTCTTGTAGCTGATGCATTACGGACCCCTCCCTTGTAGAGTCTGTTTCTGAGGAGGTGCCGGCTGTCAACACCAAGAACACACTTTCTGTATTTTCCTGTGTCCTATAGTCATTCACTCCCTCCTTTCTTATTCCTGCCTCTGTATTTCCACCCATGGTGCCGAGGGGCACCAACTCCTCCAGTTCTTCACCGGGCTGGATGTTCTGCTGGCTGGATTCACTGCTGTCCCCCTCTCCCTGCCGCTCCCGCATTAGCTGCTCTGTTAGCTCCACGCTCTCATAGCGGATCAGCTGCAGGCGCATGAACCCATCTTCATGCTCTTTATACCTGAAAGAGATTGGTACAGTGAAAAAGACCATAGTCAAGTTAGATGGGTTAGGTTTACGGTCCACTGGAAACCCACCTCAAAATGAATATGGCATTTATATGTATAGTTAATCTACTCAAAAGTTTGGGTGCATTATGTGTTTGTTTTTTTTACATTTTAAGTTTTCTTTACAACAGTATTTCTTTAAAGGGTTCCTATTATGCTCTTTTACAAAGTCTTGATTTTGTTTTGTGGGTGTACTTGAACAGGCTCTTATACTAGGTTGTTCGAAAAACACATTATTTTTCACATAGTTTACATGATTACATTATCTCCCCAGTCTGGCATGAACGGCTCGGATAGTTCCTGTATCAAATGAAGGCCCGCCTTCTGAAATACGAAATGTGCTGTGATTGGTTAGCTGGGCCAGTGTGTGTTGTGATTGGCAGCACTCAGCACCTGGTCGGGAAATGTCATGCCCCTTACCATAGCCACCTGCGAGCTTCAGTGTAAATATTGCATCAAAATCAAATCAATTTGAGCGTGATTTAAACCTGGATGATTGTAACCACTCTAAGTTCGTCTGCCTTGGGAAAGCTAGCGTGTCTCCGACATAGTGATAACACTCATTGCCTTCTCTAGTGCAGCTCAACCAGGTCTCGTCCCATTCGTCGGTATTTGTGATATCACAAATCCCGGAAAATATGCGTTGTAGTCCAAACGAGTCGTTTGTTGTAGTTTTTGAAAAGTGATTCCTGTTAAATTAAATATCTCCTTTTGAAGTGGACTTTGAGCTTTGCAGATAATTTTTATGCTCAAACAGCAACATTTCAGACTAACTAAAGTTGAAAAAGTAGAAAATTCAGCTTTGCCATCACAGGAACAAATTACACTTTAAATTGTATTAAAAAAACTGAAAATATTTATTTTAAATTGCAATAAAATTTCACCATATTACTGCTTTTGACTATTTTTTAACAATCTTCTTTCAAAACCATAAAAATCTCACCGACCAGACATTTTTGAACAGGATCACTCACAGGTTGAGGAAATCAGCAACAAAAACAATCTTAAACTGAGACAAACACCCCATAAGAGAAAGACCATCGAATGTTTATTACAGACAAAACTAGAAAGAACTTTCTGAAATCAAAAGCAAAAGGAGACCAGACTAAAAGGAAGGAGGAAGTCTTCATACCTAAATCTCGGGTGTCCTGAAGGCCATTTGAACTGATGTTTCTTGCGTAGGTGGGCAGTGAGGTTGTTCCCCCGGGTGAAGCATTGCTCACACACATGACACTTATAGCGAGGAGTGTAATCTCCCTAAATGCAAAACAGCAAATAAACATTTTTAGCTATTCTGAAGCTATGAGCTGAATATGAGTGCAAATGTAATGATGTAGAATTGTATTCACTTTCTGACGCACATTTCATTTAATTTTGTTTGCTCACAATGTTTTCTGCCTTTGTATTTTATACATTAATCATGTGTGCTGGCTGAATGAGAGAAGTTACATCTATAGAAGTTCCCACATTAATTATTTATAGATTAGATAGATCATTATTATAGATCAAACCTTGGACATTATCATTGTAAGAGTCCTTCCTACTAAAACAATTCTTACTTCAGGCTATAAAACACAAGTCTCTCTCTACATTTGAAATAATTAAAAATTGGTAAAACAACATTAGTCCTTATATTTTATATATTATTGATTGCTTATCTTCCTTTTTATTGCCATATTCATGGCCAAAAATAAAATAAAATAATTTGCTACATGTCTTTCCAAACTTGACTGACTTTATTCTGTGGAACACAATAGAAGTGGTTTCGTGATTTTATATTGAAGTCATACTATGTAGATATGAATGTGGCTGGCATTTTCTGCCTGGCTCACCTCATGAACACGTTTGTAATGGTTCTTGATTGAGTAAAGGGAGCGGGTGGAGTAGTCGCAATCAGCGAAGTCACATCGATATGCTGGCTCACTGCTGTGTGTGTCTAAATGCTTCCGCAAGTCTATCAGGTTTTTACAGCTGAAAAACCAGACAAACAAACAAACTGACAGATCATGTTCTGACAAACAGGTCTTAAATGGCAGACGGAAAGATTAGAAAAATCCAGGGATTATGATTCACCATCTCAGTGGTAATGAAGTGACCCCACCTGTACTCGCAGTAGTCACAGCTGTAAGGCTTCTCGTTGGAATGACGAAACTTGATATGGTTTCTCAGCGAGGATGGTGATGGACAGGTCATATCACACAGTGGACATTTATAATGGTTGACTTTGATCAGAGAACAGAGAAGAACATCATTAGGCAATAAAAGCCAGTGAGGTCCAATACAGCAGAACAAAGTACAACCTCTATGACACTCGACATACAAAAAGACCCATACCATGGTTCCTCATGTGGTCTCTCAGCAGCCTCTCAGTGGCAAAACGTTTAGAGCAGTGAGAACATTGAAATCTTTGACCTGCAGACACATTTGCACACAAACAAATGGGTGCAATGAGCCATGCTAATCAATCTAATAAATGTTTTTGTTATGTTCAATAAAATAATTCAAATTAGTTAAATACTGAAGGTTTTCAAATTCCGTTATTGCTGTTTCTGCATGTGTACCACCTCAAACACAACGCCCTCACCTTCAATCGAGGTTTGTCGTCGAATGTGGTCAAAGAACTTTGTGTTGTTGGCGAACATTCCTCCACAGGTCGGACATGCCACCAGCTTTTCCTGTGTGTGGCTACGCATGTGCTCTCGCAACTTAAACCTGCCCTTGAAAGAGGCCTCACAGTCTAGAAATAAGAAGGAAAAGTTAACGTCTTCTCAAAAATTTGCATATCTTTAATAGTCATTATGAGCAGGGAAACCTTTAAGGAGCAATCTTACAACTAAGATGCTTAACATCATCTGCCATGGGGTTCAATATAGGTAGCACAAATATGGTACAGAACAGACAAAATGGACAAATAATCCACCTTATTTTTAACACAAGGTAGCAGTCGGGACTTTATGAAATATAAATCACTGATTATTCTATTCTTTCTGATTCTATGTTTATCTCATAACTGATTTGCTGCATCTCAAACAGGTGCCGACAACCACTAGGGGGCCTCAGCAAACTTCCAAGGGGCCTTTTTTTTTTTAAAGAATAAAATAAATAAATAAACTTTTAATTAAAGGGGTCATAAGATGCGATTAAAATTTTTCCTTTCTCTTTGGAGTGTTACAAGCTCTTGGTGCATAAAGAAGATCTGTAAAGTTGCAAAGACTAAAGTCTCAAATCCAAAGAGATATTCTTTATAAAAGTTAAGAGTCAACCACACCTACCTAAAACGGCTCGTTCTAACACGCCCCCACATATCTACGTCACTATGTGGGAAGATTTGCATAACGCCTCCCAAATGTTCACGCAAAGAAAGAACGCGTAATTTTTATTCTTGCTGTAGTATTGTTGCCGCCGCCATGTCTTGAAGGCGCTGTGTGTTTCGTTGTGAAAGCGAAACTACTTTGTTTGGCCTTCCAAAAGAGGACAATATCCGTTTCTTCATGCCTAGCGCTGATCCGTGCTGGTCGCTGAGGAAATACATCAACTTCGCTCTAGTCCAGCCCGGAGTCGTCACATGTGATTGCCGCAAGCCTCCTTCATCGAATCTGCCGGCTGTGCCGTTTTCAAGCCCACCCGCCGCCGCTCACTCTAGCCGCTATGTGTGACACCGTGTGTTTCGTTGTGAAAGTGAAACTACTTTGTTTGGTCTTCCGAAAGAGGACACGA
>NW_015505271.1:1987650-1989753 GCF_001515645.1 Sinocyclocheilus grahami | reverse complement strand
AGTCGGGGTAAAACCCGTAAAATTTACCCCCCCGCCAACGCAAAACGTCGGCAAAATTGTCTCAATCGTTTGTGCTCCGTTTGTGCTGTAAAAATTTTCGTTTGTGCTGCTTCGGTTTTTTAGATATTAAAAGAATATTTATAGGTCATTCTGAGGTCACTCAGCCCCCCAACATACTCCAAAATTCACCCCAAATAGTCTCGTTTGTTTGTGCTTCGTTTGTGCTGGTTTGTGCCGTAAAAAAAATCGTTTGTGCTGCTTTGGTTTTTTAGATATTAAAATATTATTTAGTGATAATTCTGAGGTCACTCAGCCCCCCACATGCTCCAAATTTACCCCAATAGTCTCGTTTGTTTGTGCTGGTATTTTTGTTTTTACTGTCATTTTTACCAATACAGTTGAAGTAATAAGTAATAAAATCAAACCAAATCACATGAAATGGTTGCAGTCACTTAATTGTTAGTAGCCATATTCGTTCAATTAGACAAATTAAACGAAAAAAAAAACTAGGCCTATTTCATTATGTCTTTACATAAAAAAAATAAAGACTTGATATACATAGGCCTATTTTCGTTTCAGCGCACAAATAAAACATGCAATAGCCTACTGTTTCCAAGTCCGTGTAGCCTATACTTTTGCATCCATTAGTTTTTCCTTTTTTAACCATGACGAAAAAAATGACAAAAGAAGGATTGTTGTATTTTTAAAAGCCATCCTGAAAACCAAATTTGAAATTAGAACCGTACACAAAATGCTGCCCGAAAAAGTTAAATATTGATTTTTTTTAATGACTTTTTGCACCTTTAATAAACAATTGAAAAATGCACAAATTAATATAGAAACATTTTTATTTTAACAGGTTTTCTTTGGCCAAATTAGAAGTAGGCTAATGCTTCTCTTGCACATTCAGTTTAGAACTATATGTCTAGATCATTGATGGGGAACTGGGCAATTAATAGTAAATATGACCAAAACAGGGTATTATTATTATTATTTGTATATGAATAATAAAATCGCTATATATGCGCATGTCAAGTATTTGTAGGAGTATTATAGTATTACTATATGATACTTTTTTTTTTCCTGCAGAAAGAACTTAGAATAGGCTACTCCATCATTTTTGGATTTGCTTTATACTGTGGAGATGGCCATCAGCGTTGACTACTCTGTTGACTAGGAAAAAATCTTTAAAAACGAGTAGCGAAAACGAAAATATTACCAGCACAAACGAAGCACAAACAAACGAGACTATTTGGGGTAGCTAATTTTGAAGCATGTGGGGGGCTGAGTGACCTCAGAATTATCACTAAATAATATTTTAATATCTAAAAAACCAAAGCAGCACAAACGATTTTTTACGGCACAAACCAGCACAAACGAAGCACAAACAATGAATATTATTTTGGGTGAATTTGGAGCATGTGGGGGGGCTGGTGACGTCATCGCATATAATTCAATGTCTAATATTTTAAAAACCGAAGCAGCACAAACAAAACTTTTACCTGCACAAACGAAGCACAAACAAACTTATTTGGGGTCAACTTTGGAGCAGTAGGGGGCTGAGTGACCTCAGAAAATGAGCAATAAATATTATTTTAATATCTTAAAAACCGAAGCAGCACAAACGAAAATTTTTACAGCACAAACGGAGCACAAACGATTCAGACTATTTTGCTGACGTTTTGCATTGGGTGGGGGGCCAACTTCACGAAGGTACCGGGGTGCCGTCTGTCGAGAGCAGGGGTACCGTGTAAAAAAATCATTTTTTAATATTTTTTAAATTGCTAAAATGTAAAAAAAAAAAAAAAAGCATATTTATAAATGCACAAAGTTCTGTTGTTATTATGTGTGTATACAAATAAAAGTAGACCCTTTACAGATTCGATTGATGTATTGCTCTTATCTGTAAGATCAAAACTGAAAGTGTAATTTAAGTTCTTTTCGGTGTTATAAGGAGAAGATGCCTCAAAACGCGTATCCGCGTTAATCGACTTCAGAGGGTTAAATAGCAACACATATATTATCTAAAGAAATTCAAGAACAGATGAGAACCAAAACGGTTGACATGTATCAGTCTGGAAAGGATTATAAAGCCATTTCTAA
>NW_015505271.1:1980677-1987363 GCF_001515645.1 Sinocyclocheilus grahami | reverse complement strand
AAAAGTTGATCTTTTTGGAAGGTGTGTGTCCCGTTACATCTGGTGTAAAACCAACACCTCATTTCATAAAAAGAACATAATACCAACAGTCAAACATGGTGGTGGTAGTGTGATGGTCTGGGGCTGCTTTGCAGTTTCAGGACATGGACGACTTGCCATAATTGACGGAACCATGAATTCTGCATGCTATCAGAAAATCCTGAAGGAGAATGTCCAGCCATCAGTTTGTGACCTCAAGCTCAAGCGCACTTGGGTTATGTAGCAGGACAATGATCCCAAACACACCAGCAAGTCCACCTCTGAATGGCTCAAGAAAAACTAAATTAAGGTTTTGGAGTGGCCAAATCAAAGTCCGGACTTAAATCCGATTGAGATGCTTAAACAGTCCATTCATGCTCGAAAACCCTCCAATGTGGCTGAATTAAAACAATTCTGCAAAGAAGAGTAGGCCAAAATTCCTCCACAGCGATGTGAAAGACTCATTGCCAGTTATCGCAAACGCTTGATTGCAGTTGTTGCTGCAAAGGGTGGCACAACCAGTTATTAGATTTAGGGGGCAATTACTTTTTCACGTAGGGCCAGGCAGGTTTGGACAGCTTTTTTCCCTTAATAAAATAAATAATCATTTAAAAATGGCATCTTGTATTTACTTGCATTTATCTTTGTGTAATATTAAAATTAGTTTGATGATCTGAATTTAAGTGTGACACATATGCAAAAACATTTAAAAACAGGAAGGGGGCCAACACTTTTTCACATCACTGTATAATATCCATTTCTGATGTCGCCAATAATTAGAGATGCACCGAAATTTCGGCTGCCGAAAATTAGTTCACCGCTCAGGTTTCACTTTTACTTGGTGTGACGCTCTGTGTATTATCCGGCTCTATGCATGTGCGCTCCGCTCAGTCGCTCCACTCGTATACCGTTCATGTGCTACTGCACCAAAATTACCCCACTGTAAAATTTAAAAACACTGAGTGAGCAAAAATGTGTGAGATAGCTAGTTATAATGGTAATTAAACAATGTTTACATATGTATAAAAGCCTACATTAAAATCTGTCATATAAATTGGTCTCTTCATTAGAAATTAGCCTACTGATTGCCACCATTGATGGACAAAATTTAATAATATAAAAAATATCTGTATGAAATTATATTCTGCAGTTCTTCCCTGTTGTACCGAATATCTATACTTTTCAAATTATCATATCGAAGTTAGAAATTCAAATATTGTGACAAAATTAATTTTGTAGGGTGCCACAAGTTTGTTAAAATTTCCAAAGGGTGCCGCGACTTAAAAAAGGTTGGGAAACACTGGAGTAGACTACAATGCTGCCTGTTCTGACTCACAGACTGTAAGTATGTTTTTCATATTTAATGAATTTGCCACTGATGATTCAAACTCGAGTTTTGAGCAGTGTTGTTTGTCATTTCTCCGATCACAAATGCAGACATGGTTTTATAATTACACGGCGCGATGCAATGCAACGCGTAAAAAGACAGTATAAGTCATTATAATCAGTAATTATCTCCCCACTGGATGCAACAAATGCCTTGTTTGTAATGGGTTTTCATGTTTTTGTCTCATCGCTCTGGCCGGACAGGGCATCACAGTATGGTAAGGGGTGTAACATTTCCGTCACATGCTTGAGGTATTCGGCCAATCACAACGCACTGTGCTGGCCAATCACAGCACACCCCTGCTTTTCAGATGGATGAGCTTTGTAAAAATCGACAGGTTTCAGAAAGGCGGGGCATAGAGGAGAAACAATAATGTACAGTATGTGGAAAACAATGTGTTTTTTTAACCTTAAACCACATAAACACATTTCATTACACCAAATACACCAAATAATGTTCTTTTTAGCAGCATCATATGACCCCTTTAAATAAAAATAATGATTTTTTATTTAAAGAATTAGGGTTCCCACTGAATACATAAGGTAGCCTATTTTTAAATTTGTGATTTTTGGACATGAAAAAATAATGAATATACATTTTTATAGTTATGCTAAGCTTCAACACATTTCATCGGATAGAAATTGTAAGATTTTTTTTTATGTCCTTTTCATTAAAGGGATAGTTCTGTTCAAAAATGAAAATGTGATGTTTATCTGCTTACCCCCAGGGCATCCAAGACAAATCCAAATTAAACCCTGCGGCTCGTGACGACACATTGATGTCCTCATCACGAGCCGCAGGATTTAATTTGGATTTGTCTGTTCATGTTTTTTTTACTCTCACAGATTTTGTTACCATTGCCATGCATTATACGACTGAGAGACTGCAACAGCTGGAGTTAAAAATCTCCATTTATGGTCTACTGAAGAAACAAAGTCACCTACATCTTGGATGCCCTGGGGGTAAGCAGATAAACATCACATTTTCATTTTTGGGTGAACTATCCCTTTAATGCTTCTCCTCTAAATCACAAACTAGAAAAATTATAGGGCTTTCGAATATAGTTGTGGACAATGGAGAGGCCTTGAAGTTATTTCTTACCTTTCCAGCCACAGAACAACACATTCTCTTCATTAGCCTCGAGACAATGGGCATGCATCTCCACATGTCTGTAGAACCACTCTGGATTATCCATAGACATCTGAATAGAAACACGCTTATCAGCGGAGCACTTTATTTTTAAAGCACTGCCAAACAGAATACATATAATAGTAAAATAAAAACCCTCCCACTTATTCTTCACACCTCAATAAACCTGATTTGACAAGCCACATACAGTAATATATAATCTACTTAAAAGTGGAAAATTGCTTTCATACCTCACAGTGCTCCCAAAGACAAAGGAAGTTCTCTTGGACCTCAGGCACAATGTTGCGGTTATGAAGGCCGACCGAACAGGCACCCATGTCGCTGTGGCCGTTGAGTATAGCAAGACCCCACTGCTTCAACTTGGTGTGGTAGCAATGGAAGAATATGTGTCTGAGAAGCTCTGCATTTCCTTCCACTGAGCAGAAGCCACAGTCTCTCCAAAGACAGTTATGCTCCTCTTCTGTAAAACATGCAGGCGAGCCAAGTATCGATTATGGACCAGGCCAATGGAGTCAGTGCCACAGGGACTCTGACTGCCAGAAACCTTGAGCTGAGACAGCTGCTAAGGTTCAACACTTAGAAACAATCCACCGCTGATGTAACATTAAAAAAGACAGACGGGCAGTGCATAAAAATGTGCCAGAAACTGTTAATGCAATGTCGAATAGGTGAACAAATAAATGTTATGTGCAACTAGCACATCCTCAGCAATAATAGTCCCCTTTGAACACATTTAACCTGAACTGAAATGCTATATTGTTATCTATTTTGCAGCGTATGGTATGTTTATTCTTAAATTTTTACACAATAAACAGTGCTGTTATATTGAGAGTTTTTATGAATATTTTCAATTAGCTTTTATTTTCAGTTTTCATTTTAATTTTAGTTTCATTTTTTAGAATATTTGTTATGTGCTTATATATGTATATATATATATATACACACACACACACACACACACACACACAGTATTTTATTTTGATTTTCAGTTAACCATTTTAGTACTTCAACTTCTTTCAATTTAAGTTCCTTTAGTTTGAAACGAATAAAAAAAAAATTATATTATAATTTATATAAACCTCTCAGGTTTCATTTCATTTCTGTTTCGAAGAATAAACAAAGGCATATAGGTTTGAACGTGGGGGTGAGTAGAAAGTTAAAAACATTTAAAAAGTCATTAGAAGTAGTCCATTTGACTGATTTTCTGTTCCAAGACAACTGCTCTGTGTGAGGAACAGGCCAAATTTAAGCTGTTAAGGGGTCGTATATGTTGTATGGACTACATCAGATGATTTTCCACTCTCCCCTAGATGTGACATCCACAGTCACTATTCATGTTCAGCGCATGGAGAAGACATTCTTCAAAAAAATTTCCTATTGTGTTCCATAAAAAAGTTTGGAACAATATGGTGTTGAATAAATGATAAGAATGTTCATTTTGGGGTGAACTATCCCTTTAAGACACGAACAATACGTAAATAAATGCTTCCATTACAAGACACATCAACACTGACACTTTCAAGTGTTGGACGCACCTGGTAAGTCTGTCTCGCTGTCCACGGCAGCTTTATAATGTTTCTCCACGTGCTGGCAGAACTCCTGCATCCTGTCAAACGTTTCCTGACACGAGCCCCACTCACACGCCAGCTCCAGCTGCAGCTCCTCTCTGCGCAGGGCGCGTTTCCCCGACGGGGTCATCGTGCAGAGCGGAATGTAAAGCACAGTGTGTGGTCCTCCAGTCTTCTGAAACACATAGTCAAGTCATATGCGAGATCTAATGCGACTCTAAGTTTGTTCTGCACACCGCAGATCGAGCAATCTGTTCACAGCTGCCAGGTTGTTTTTAAAGCCAATAAACATCTATATTCACTATATGAACTGCCCCAAAATTATTACCTCTACCATATTAACACTTATTAATTACCAAATGTGCCGCTAGTAGTTTTGTGAACTCATAGACAAAGTTGTTACCTAGCATGAGACATAGCTGGTTAGCAAAACAAAAAAAATCAAGTTAATATTCTGCCTCCATTTTGTCGTCTAGTGGCTTTTTAATAGCGTCGCTTGAGAATAATTGAATGTGTTTTAATTCAAGGACATTTCGTGAGGGAAAGCGTCTGCGGTTATTCAAAAAGACTGAAAAATAACTCACCTCCTGCAAATACTTCAAACATTTCCTTACTTTTTTTCCCCCCACGAAACAACCAAACCAATCAGAATTCAAGTTTGCGGCGTCACGTTCAAATCGCAGCCAATCAAATCGCAGCCTAGCGGTACATCACCATTATCGTTCCCTCCAACACCTAAACTCTTTCAAGTGTTCCGCAGCTCGATTTGCACTTTGTATTCAGTGGCGGTAATGCCTGTCGTACAACCCTTAAAAAAACTTGCTGTGCGGCAATACTTAAAGTAAATCTGCTTTGGAATTGGAACAGTATTATTGTACTATACTAACAGATCTCAAGAGAAGTAGAAAATATTTGTCTTACATTCTAATATTCAGGAAAGAGAGCTCATTTAAACTGTGATATCAAGTAAATATTTTCCAGATAATATTTTAACAATTTCCTATAATTTTAGTACAATGGCAAATAAAAGCTAATTATTTAATTTTGAAAACATAATGTTCGCATTAAAATACTACACTTACTAAAGTATTAAAGGGTTCTTATACAGTGGGTACGGAAAGTATTCAGACCCCCTTAAATTTTTCACTCTTTGTTATATTGCAGCCATTTGCTAAAATCATTTAAGTTAATTTTTTTCCTCATTAATGTACACACAGCACCCCATATTGACAGAAAAACACAGAATTGTTGACATTTTTGCAGATTTATTAAAAAAGAAAAACTGAAATATCACATGTTCCTAAGTATTCAATATTTGCGGTTATGAAGGCCGACAAAAGCAAAAATGTCAACAATTCTGTGTTTTTCTGTCAATATGGGGTGCTGTGTGTACATTAATGAGGAAAAAAATGAACTTAAATGATTTTAGCAAATGGCTGCAATATAACAAAGAGTGAAAAATTTAAGGGGGTCTGAATACTTTCCGTACCCACTGTATATGAAGCTTAAAGGCTGCCTTTGTATTTTAGGAAGGGGACCGTCAAATTTGAGAACCTGGAAAAGCCTAACATTATGTCTGGGTTGTGTTTGATTTCTGGTCTGAATACCGCATAAGAACAGTATAAATATAAAGCATACAAAATGTAGAATAATTTATAAAAACTGTATAAATATAAAGCACATTTTCCTTTCCAGAAACTAGTGTGGTCCATTGTCATTGTTGGTTTATTCAAATGAGTCAAAGGCATAATATTAGAACTGACACAAAAAATATTACTGCATATATCAAGTAATCTTTCAGAAATGTCCTCAAAAATTTCACCAACTGCCTAAAATATCACTGAATGTAACATTTTCATATAATCCTTCAAAATAGAACCTACTCTTTTCAGGTCAACCCAAATTATTGGACATCTTTATGCAGACATTGTTCATTATCTACAGAGCTTTCATGTCCCAACGAGAATTAAGGGCATATGTATAGACTGTCCCTGCACATGCAGATGTATCAGACAGAGAAGCTGGAATACAACGTGTCAGGATTCCATACTTTATATAGGACAGGCAGTAAAGTAATCATTCTTACAACAATCAGTTTTGTTTCAGTATTTTGTGTTTTCTCCAAATGAAAGCAGCAGGTTGTAAAGTCTCTCAGGAGCTTCAGTGTTCTAGACGTCGTAGAACAGACGCACAAGATGATACCGGATTCCAAACGCCACGGCACTCCCCAAGACCTGAGAAAGATAATTATATTATTTCAATCCATCCAAACCTCAGTTTCCTTTGAAGAACCAGGATTTACACTATATTTGAAAACCTGCACACATGAGGTAGTCTAATTCTGAAATGTGATTTCAACACCTGGAAAGGTCATGTAAATTAATCAAATCTTAAAAAGACATGGGCATTTTTATAATGAATATACATTTTTGCTAGTTATGCCAATCTCTAAAGTATTTTATCAGGTAGAAATTGTATAGACACAGAGAGAAAATCCCTACCTTTAAAACAGGAAAAGAGTGGAAACCCTGAAGAACAATCAACTCATAAAACTTTTTTTTTTT